>NC_141606.1:35301833-35601833 GCF_047967505.1 Dipteris shenzhenensis | reverse complement strand
TCTCAAGAGAATCAAAAGCCACCTAGAAGAAGCCCCATCCCAATGATTGAACATCGGAAAGATTGGTAGCAAGGTATTTAGGTAAGGCCACAAGCATCCAGTTGATGTGATCTGGAAGGGTGGGACCCATGAATGCACGTGAAAAGAGTGGTCGAGCTTTCACGATCCACATCCTTTTTGAGATGCTGCAACTCGTCTTTTGAAAAAATAATGGTTCTTGCTGCCGGTGGAAGCGGTCAAGGATTGATTGAATGGGAATTCATATGTCCAGGGTTGAAGGCCAACTCAAAATACTAATATAGCTTCGTTCGTCAAAATTAGGGAAAGAAGGCTGAGAAGAGACAAGCTGAAGGGTGGGTGAGAGAGGTTGAGGGATTATAGGAGAAGGGAGAGGATAGAGGGAGAGCTCTTAGCAGCCAAGAGAGTGGGGGGGATGCTAGAAGGCTGAGAGGTTAGCTAGTAGTTGATGGGGGCTAGGAAGAGGTCGGGGGCACGGAAGGTGAGGGGGGCAGGGCTAGGAAGAGGGCTAGGTGAGGGGGGCAGGGCTAGGAAGAGGCTGGGGAAGCATCATGTGAGGCAGGCGAGGGCTAGGGCTAGGATAGGTTAGGGGAGCGTAATAGGAGGCTAGGGAGGCTAGGAGGAGGTCGGTGGGGGAGCTGAAGGAGAGGCGGGTAGAGCTGAAAGTGAGGCCGGGAGAGTAAAAGGTGAGACAGGGTATAGATAGCAAGGCAAGGGAGAAAAAATGATAGGCGGGGAAGAGGGAGACTAGGCAGAGGAGAGGGAAGGCTGGAGTGTAGAGAGAGGGGCAGGTGGGCTGAGGGGCCAGGCAGGGAGAGGAGGAGCTGTCGAGAGGCTGAGAGGAGAAGATGAAGGAAGGCGGACAGCAGGAGAGGGGAAGCAAGGGAAGGGAGAGAGGCCACTAGGGGGAGGGGAGGCGGGGAGGAGAAACAACTCTCCAATGACTTTTTGTGTGGCTCCATGACTTGAAATGCTATTGTTGACATGTTTTGTGGAAAAAAAAACAAGCTATTCTTTTCTTTTCTTTTCAAAAAGATTACTTCATTAAGTATGAATGAAAATCGCAAGAGCAAGCTCTAATGCGGGAATACATCATGCCATGCATGAAGAAAAACCAGCTCAAAACGAGCTAACAAAATCTAATGTGGAGGCTGAAAGTGCCACCTCAACCCTAAAGGAGCCTCAGAGAAGAAAGGAGATCCTCTCCAAACTCTGAAAAAAGTACCTCTCCTGGCTGTAGCTACTCTTGAGGATCTTTGCATGCTCTCCCAGATGGCCACCAATGTGTGTATAGTATCAGTCCATATACTGGCCATAGACTAGGAAGGGTGAACCTGGGAACCTTCCATCGCCTCCATACATCTGGCCCTCCAAATATCCCAAGCTGCAATGCTAGCCAAAATTTCCCATGATGTGTCCACCGAGGCATGAGCAGTTCTGAAAGGAGTGAAGGGAACATTCTGGAGAGAACAAGACTCCACAGAGTGTCGTCGTATATAATGAAGGCTCAGTCTGAGTCATGTCCCTTGAAAAACACCTAAGGGACAGTAAGAGATAACCATGCCACTGATCCCCAAGTCATGAAGAAGGGTGCTCTATGAAATATGCTAAAAATCCTAGCAACTCCCTTCCAGATTGTCCTCGCCTGTCTGCACTCCTAGAGGCAATGCTGAACTAACTCAATTGCTGCGCGGCATTGAGGACAAGTAGGGTCAGCCTCGAACCTAGATCTCCACAGGTTCACTACAATCCCTCCATGCATAGAAAGCCAAAAGAAGAAAGTGATCTTTCTATTCCTGAGGGATTTCCAGAGCCTCCTCCAAATAAAATTATGCACCTCTATAGAAATCTGAAAGCTATCCCAATGAGGAGCCCTGCAGGCCTCCAACCTCTACTGCTACACTGAAATCTCCTGGAATTTCTGACTGTGTAACGAAAGAAGGGGATGCTCTTCTCTCAGTGCCCTTTATCAATCCACTCCCACTCCCCTGGGTCCCACTGCAAGAACCTAATGGGATAACCACCATATAACCAAAGTCTCCAAGACCCAAGTGCGAGGAGAATAGGGTCAGGATCAAGATACCACTATGAGTCCTTTCCACACTCCATGTAACCTGCAATTTTAAGGCAACCTCCAAAAGAATATCATCTGAAGATCTAAGAAGTTTGCCTCCCGACTGAACATCAAAGTCAAGGGTCTCCTCAAGTACATCCCACAAGGCAATAACCTGTAAAGGAATACCCGTTCCCGTAAAAGCTCCCAACCAACCGGACTCTGTGATAGGCATGTCATCTGTATCTATCCACTCTGCTGGTATGGCTGCATCTATCTGCTACATCCTGACTGTACTCCCTCTGAGGTGGCCAACTAATTAGTGTCTTCGATCCTCTGCTACATCCTCTCCCATCTAGACCACTACATATAATATGACACTCCTAGTGATCTGCCATGCTCATCCAATATAGAGTCATTCCACATGACTGGCTGTCTGTGGAAGCAAGTCCCCTCTCCCATCTAGACCACTGCATATAATGTGACACTCCTAATGATTTGCCATGCTCATCCAATATAGAGTCATTCCACATGACTGGCTGCCTGTCTATTTCTTAACGAAAGGAGGGTGGAACTCTAAGAAGAGTGCCTCTGAAGTTGCCACAAGCTTTCAGATTGGCAGCCATGAGAGGGAAACAGGGAGATCTAAGATGGGCTAAAGTAAAAATCCATCTCGAGTTGTCCATCCAATCTTCCCCATGAGATGGTGTACAAGACTAAATGCTCTGTAAGAAAAAATCTTTCCAAGGCTCTTGTCCAAGCATCAATCTTCTCACTAAAAACTTGCAGAGCAAGGCCATACACTGCAAGTTCGGATCAATAATATTGAGACCTCCTTCCCCTATGGGGAGAATGAGGGTCTCCCAAGCCACCCTGGCTACAACATCTGAGGTGTCATCTAACCCGCTTCATAGGAAGTTCCTGATAGGTCTCATGAGTTGAGAGATACAACATCTAGATTTGTACCAACATGAGCAAACAAACCAAGCAGTAGCCGATAATAACTAGTTCACAACCACTACTCTGGATGCAAGGTCAAGTCTGGCAGAACTCCAAAAAATGAGTTTCCACCCCAAACTGTTGTGCTGGAGAGATGCCCACCACAACTTGGCATCCTAGGTACCTAATGGAAACAACCCTCTGGATCCAAGTGAATCCTATGTCATTCCCCCAGTCTGGAGTGTCCTCATCACTAATCCAAAAGACATTGGACTTGTTCCAATTAAAACGAGCCCCTGCTGCCGTGCGAAACAAACCAAGGTTGTCCTGAACGAGGTGACCGTTTGTGGTGTGGCGTCCAAAAAAACAACTGTGTTATCTGTCAACTCAGTATCCAAGAGCTCATTCTCTTGCCTCAACGGAAGCCTCAATCCTATAATATCAGCTTGAGCTCTAAGATAATAGCTCATAGCTTCGGCCACAAATAAAAAGAGAAAGGGGGCTAAAGGGCATCCCTGACGGACTGATCTGGTAGTTTAAAACCTGTCTCCCCTGACTCCACCAATAAGAACCGGGCTATGGGCTGATCTGTAGAGAGCTGACACCCCTATGAACCATGCATCTGTGAATCCAAAGTGAACAAGGGTACCCTCCAGAAAGCCCCAGTCTACTTTGTCATAAGCTTTCTCAAAGTCCAAGAGTAGAATGGCAAGCCTATGGCCATTATGCATGGCTCAGTCAGAAGCCTCTCAAAATGAGAAGATGTTATCGAAGATGCTCCTGCCATGCACAAAGCCCATCTGTGTATCATGTATAAAATCTGGAAGAAAGAGCTACAAATGAAGGCTGATTGCTTTTCCTAAAATTTTGTACAAAGTGCCCAATAGAGTGACCGGCCTCCACTGAGACACTAAATTCTTGCAACCCCCTTTTGGGAAAAGATGAATGAGGCCCTCCGTAAGTGAGTCTGGCATCTCACCCAAGTCCCAAATACCCTGCAGGGCTGAGGTAATGTGGTCCACAATCTGATCCCAAAATGAAATTAAAAAAAAGAAGGGATAAGCCCCATTTGAGCCAGGGCACTTGCGCTTATGAAGGGTAACCCTATGTTGGTGAAGGGTGCATCAAGTGATACTATCATATCTCTTGTCACCAACGTAGGTAAGTGCTGCCAAATAGCAACTCGAGCATCATCTCTGGCCTGTGTGTCCAAATTTGCTTTGAGAAAGGAGGCATAGAAATATGTGACCACCTATAAGACGGCATCTGAATTTGTTTGTAAAACTCCGTCTGAGTCAACAAGCTGTGAAACGCTCTCCTTACTATGTCTGGGGCCAAGAGTAAAGAAGAACTGTTTGTTAACTCTACCTCCCGTCTGAGTCCAAAATGACTCTCTGGCACGAAAGGCATACTCTGCTCTCTGATCTAACAATGACTGCTACTAAGCCCTTCGTGCAACAAGGTTCTCTTGAACCCAAGCATATGTAGGCCTCTTCTGCTCTTCCCTCTAAAGAGCAGCCAACTATTGACGGATACCTATCTCTCGCCTGAGGATCTCACCTCTCTTGATACAAGCAACTAAATGATAAAAGTCACTAATATTTGAGAAGGATCCAGCTATATCTGACGGGGAAAACTGTCCATTCTGCATGTGAGATACCCAAGTCCGCAACACTGCCTTTGTGAGACCCTCCTCTACGTAGAAGGCATCTAGAATCCTGATACTGACAGAGCGACTCCTCACATGAGGATTTGAAACAAACAGAACAACAAGAAAATAGTCTGAAGTGGACACCCCAGGTGTAATGCATATGATCCCACCTCTATCCAGAGCCCAATCATCCACATAAAATATGTCAATCCGTGCATGGATAGGCATGTGCAACCTCCTGCTCAACCAAGAAAACATGAGTGACTGTGGCTGAGTGTGGAAAGCATCATCATGCCAAGCATCTCTACCACTGTACCATAAAAGGAAGGCATCCCAGGCTGCTCTCTCTAGGGAATGGATACCACCTTTCCTACCTCCTCTTTTTCTGTGGGCATTTCAACCATGTTAAAATCACCCCCAATGATCCAAGGCTCTACAAAACTACTATAAACAAAATTTCCTCCTCCCCTTTCTGAAGGTGCATGGTGAAGAGGGAGAGAGAGAGGGTAGGCTAGGGAGAGAGATAATAATAATCAAAGAGAGACATAATGAAATGGAAATAAAATAGCAATGAACAAAATGAAAGTACTCATATGTAGAATAAAATAGCAATGAACAAAATGAAAGTATTCATATGTAGAACAAAGAGTTTGTAGGCTTGATACTTGATTGATTTGACACTAGACAAGTACATCTCGTATATAGAGCACACACACTTAACAACACCAATGCATATGGGATAACTCCCAATGTGATGCGTGGCATCCATAGGACACACTAGACTAGAACTCACTAGAACACACCAAACTGACTCATCTTGACTCCATTTCCTAACACCCCCTCATGGAGGAAAGGTGAGTGATGGTTTACCCATACTAACTCAAAGACAAGTGAGCATGGGTCAGAGGCTAGTGAGCATGGTATAGACTCAGAGGCTCACCTAGCATGGCTCAGAGGCTCATCATGCATGGATGCATGACCAACTCAAAGGTCTAGAAGAACAATGCATCAACATCCTAGAACTCACATGCCAGGGCTGATAAATAGGCCTATCAAAGCCAATACATGGCTCCCACAAAACATCACCCTCTTGGCTCCAGGGACTAATGAGGGACATGGAGCCACACACAAGAAAATAAACAAATGAATACATCATTTTAGGAGGACTATCCAAGGTAGAGAATCTGCATTCACTTTTGGGAAACATCCCAGGGCGGAGTACCCAAATAGAACATGCCTAGAAAATATATGGATCATCATCTCCATCGTCCGTTGGAGGGAAAGAGAGATGTCGGATTTCAGCAGTAAGAGCATGAACTTGTGTTGGAGGGTCGTCATCTTCATCGTCACTCGTGGCGGTTGCAACCCAATTGGCATGGTCCTTAGTTTGCTATTTGGCAAGCTTCTGGTAGCATCTATCCTCCATATGACCAAGCTTGTTACAAAAGGTGCACTTGAGAGGCTTGAATGGCTTTGTCTTTCCATGTGTTGGTGTAGGCCTGGGTTTCCATCTGCTGGTGGAGGCAAGAGCCTCTGTATTATCTGAAGAAGAGATCGGAGATTCTTTGTTCTGTCAATCTTTTTCGAGAAGAAGAGTCACCAGATCATCAAAGGTAGTCGTGGTAAGCCTAAGTATTTCAAGAGTATGCTTAAAACAAGTGATTCCTTCCATACTCTTCATGAGGACAGCCATTTCATCCTCGTCATCTGGGGAACACTTCAGACTGGAAAGTTGTTGCACAAGAGATTACATCTTTGCTAAATGTGCACTCAAGGTATCACTATCATCCATTTTCAATTTATAAAATTAACTTCAAGAAAACCTTGGAGTTTGTGATTTTGTTACCAAAAAGATTCTCGAGACGCGCCCATATTGCCTTGGTTGTTGATTTGAAATCGATGTGATGAATCAAAGTATCATCGAGGCAAAGTCCAATGATAGCAATAGCTTTTGAGTTGTGTTGCTTCCATATCTTGAGTCATCCTCAATAGCATCCCATACATTTTCTTTCATAAGAAGCAACTGAACCTTAGTTTGCTAAGTAGGGAATCCTTCCCCCTTGAACTTCTTCACGAGCAATGAGTTTGAAGAGAGAACTCATTGTGCACCTCGGGAAATTGCAACTTCAGTCTTCAGCACTTTGTTAGCGAGAAAAGAGATGAAACTGAGGGCTGGAACTGAAGGCAGAAGAGGCGGAGGATAGAGATGTCATCATGCGGAAGATGGAGTAGCAATATGTGGGCAAAATGAGGATAGTTCAGCTCATGTGGAGGAGAAGAGGCAATGAGCAGCAATGGCACGCGTAATGACGATGTAGCAGCAGCTCTCTTCAAGTAGGTCGTTTCTTCAAAAAAGGGCTCCAAATGAGGCCTTTTTTAGGGCGATTAGTAGTAGAAACATCTCCACAACAGTAAGCAACTATTTCCTTCACAAAAACGCCCCTAAAACAGCAAAAATGAGCTGTTTTTTAGCAAAAAATGAGCTGTCTTTTTCCTCTACGAAGATGCCCACTAATGCCTACAAGAATGGTGACCGAGTTGCTCCTTTGTGGGCAACAAACCAAGCTCCATAGCTTCCGAAGGTGAGGCTAAGGTAGGAGAAGAGAACAAGATGGGCAGAAAGGAGTGGAAGATAGTTCAATCATGGAGGAGAGGATGGCTTCCATTTGCAGGCTTCCCTCATCCTCTAGATTGAGCATGGAGAAGGGAAAGGTAGGAAAGGAGGCTCTGATACCACATGAAGGTGCATGGTGGAGAGGGAGAGAGAGAGAGAGTAGGCTAGGAACAGAGATAATAATACTCAAAGAGAGACATAATGAAATAGAAATGAAATAGCAAGCGCAATGAACAAACTTAAAGTACTCACATGTAGACCAAAGAGCTTGTAAGCTTGATACTTGATTGATTTGACACTTTTTTTTTTCCGCAAAAAGTAGTGCAATTTGACACTAGACAAGTACAACTCTTATATAGAGCACACACACACTTATGAACACCAATGCATATGGGATAACTCCCAATGTGACAAGTGGCATCCATAGGATACACTAGACTAGAACTCAATAGAACACACCAAACTGACTTATCTTGACTGCATTTCCTAAATACTTTCTTCACTACTCAAGGTTCTGTTGCTTGGCTTTCTCTTAATGGACCTCATATTTTCTATGGAATTCAGGACTCCTTGTGGGCTATCTCCAACACGACATGGTGCCGTTTTGTAGATTTTAGTATGTCCCCTTCTCTCATTACAAACTTGCACATGCTTCAATGGACACCTCCTGGGAGATCTTAGCGAGCATTGCTGCTTGGCATGTTTGGAGATTTAGATACATAGAGGCTAATGATGGCACCCAAGTCCACCCTAGCTCATACCTTGGCTAGCATTCAGAAAAATACCATACATACTTTGGTGGCTATTGGTTGAGGATGCAAGTTCCTCTAGGTCCACCTCGACCATGAGGATACTTTTTCTTAGAGAGTGGAGAGGTTGCCACTGGCGTGATGTGGCACTTCTGGTTAGTCGTAGTTTTCATCTAGTTTTCAACTGTTCATACTGTATAAGTCGTATTTTACCACAGGATTCTCATGCTCTGCATGATGTATTTATGCCCTGAGTTTTTTCTCTTGGCTCTTTCTTTCATACTTCTACTTCATGGAGGGAAATATTTTTCTTCTGTTGAGGGGACTTTTAAGAAACCACACATGAATAACAGAAAAGAATACCCATTTTAATTATGCTTCTAGGTTTTTTTCGAGAAAATTTCTGATGGTTTACTCTGCTTGTGTATTAACATGAAACCTTTCAATGGTTCTGATTTCGTGAGTCATTGCTCAGGTCATGCAAGAAGGTGAGATTAAACACTCGGGGACCTACGAGCAGCTTCTTAAAGAAAGCAATGCATTCAGAAAACTAGTCAATGCCCATCATGATGCACTTGTCTCTGTCAGCTATAAGAAAGAGATGGTAAAGAATGATGCCTTGAAGCTCCACAAGAGTCAGATTGTGACGAATGCCTCGGAAAGCAAGCAAGAAATCTCAGGCACTAAAAATCAGTTCATACAAGCTGAAGAGAGGGAGATAGGAGATACAGGATTCAAGCCATATTTTGACTATGTGCGCATATCGGGAGGATCAATAGTTCTTGCAGGCATGCTATTGGGACAGGCAGCATTTGTTTCATTTAATGTATCAAGTAGCATCTGGTTAGGCAAGAAAATTTCAGATCCTGCTGTTTCAGCGGTTCATCTAATAGGAGTCTACACAATACTTCTAGCTGTTGGTGGAGCATTTGTCTATTTGCGATCAATATTGACTGCAAAGTTCGGGTTGAAGGCATCAGCATCCTTTTATAGCAGACTGATGACTTCTATAATTAAAGCTCCCATGTTGTTCTTTGATTCTACGCCCACAGGCAGAATCCTAAGCAGAGTAATTCTCGGGCATAATGATCATTATTGTTCTTTGTTGTGCCAATTGAAAGGTCTTTCTTGAAATTTTTTCATAAGTAACCAATTGAGGAAGGTGACATGATTTATGCAGGCATCAGGGGACCTCAGCATTCTGGACCTAAATATACCCTTCTGCTTTGGAGCTGTCATCTCAGGTTCTATTGATCTGATTGGAATATTTGTTATAGTAGCATTTGTAACATGGCAGATCTTGATGGTTGCCATTCCAATGGCTTTATTTGTCCGTTGCATTCAGGTTTGTGTTTTGCATACGAAATCTGCAGTTTTGGAGTGATCAATTTCGTTTATGAAATGCTAATCTACTCAAGAATTAGGATCACAGAATTATTTCATTGACAAAATAATTATATGTGCAGTCCTTCTATTTGGCTTCGTGTCGGGAACTGATGAGGATGAACTCAAGTTCCAAGGCCCCAATTCTCAACAACTCCAGCGAGACTATGAATGGTGCAATGACGATTCGAGCTTTTCAGAAACTTGAAAATTTTAAACGAAAAAACATGCAGCTTGTAGACAGTGATGCAAGCATTTACTTCCACATTCAAGGAGCAGCAGAGTGGTTGTCAATACGCCTCGAAGCAGTTGGTAACCTTGTGTTACTTGTGGCTGCACTTCTCCTTCTTTCTCTACCTGAAGATAAACTATCTCCAGGTATGCCAACAAAAAATTCTGTTACCTTTTGTGCTTCATTTTCTTTCATCATAGAATAAGCTTACTGTCATGTCTTAAGGCATATAAAGATTGTAGCCCTTTGTGTAATGCAGGGTTTGCTGGATTGGCAGTATCATATGCAATTGGTATCAATTCTACTCAAAGTTTTCTTGTATGGTCGCAATGTTGTCTTGCCAACTACATTGTATCTGCAGAACGTATCCAGCAGTATATGCAATTACCTCGAGAAGCACCTGAATTTAATGAACACAAAGGACCTCCAGGAAACTGGCCAAGCAAAGGAAAAGTTATGTTGGATAATCTAAAGGTACTTAAGTGAGAGCCAATAGAGGCAAATTATTTTGACCACTTTTAAGAATGGTGTAAAAGTTTAAAGGAAAAAATATAGTAATGAAATCTGAAACTACCATTCTGTAGGATAGGTGAGATCTTGGATTTGAAATCTGAAATCATCATCAATAGCTATCAGGGCACTCTAAGCTTCCACAAATCCCTACATCTACTATCAGATTGTTGGAGGGCATACCATGTGGCCAAACCCAATTCTCATGAGGCAGATTTTGAGGAGATAGACATTGTTGGGTTGAATGGTTTGGGAGCTGGTATTGGCTCCATTATGCTGCATTTTCCAATAGCCTCTATGAATAGGGTCATACCAAGGTAAACTTGCCAATCGAATGCCATGTCTTGCAAAGCTTGACCTTCCAATCTATTTCATCACTTAATATTAGAGGGTCATGTTACATCCCTAGCTAACCCAGGTTAGCTAGTGACTCACCTTACGGGTCAAGGAGAGAACCTCAGGGGTGGAGTCAATGGGTCAGAAAAGGTACTCCTTGTTGGAATATGAAGCCAAAGTGAGTAAAAAATGGGTCTACTAGGTGTCTAGGGGGTGTTTTATAGTCTACTGAGTCCTAGACATGCCACGTGTCATATTGGGAGTTATCCCATATACACTATGGCTTTCTAGAGTCTAGTGTCACACTATATAGTGTTGTACTTGTCTTGAGTCTTTTGATATCAGTCAACATCAAGCTATCTACATGTGAGTATTTTGATAGGTCTATTTGTTTATCAGGCTTGGCTTGAGAGTTCCAGGATGTTGGTGCATTCGTCTCCTAGACCTCTGAGTTGGTCATGCATCCATGCATGATGAGCCTCTGAGCCATGCTAGATGAGATTTCTATGTTATGCTCACTAGCCTCTGAGCCATGCTTACTTGCCTCTGAGATTGTGTGGGAACCATGTCTAGTTCTAGACTGGCATGCATAGTTCTGATGACCGTCATTGTCATGTTCTGTTCTTGGTTCCATTCCAGTAGTCTCTCACCTTGCCTTCATGAGGGGGTGTTGGAATATGAAGCCAAAGTGAGTAAAAAATGAGTATACTAGGTGTCTAGGGGGTGTTTTATAGTCTAGTGAGTCCTAGACATGCCACGTGTCATATTGGGAGCTATCCCATATACACTATGGCTTTCTAGAGTCTAGTGTCACACTATATAGTGTTGTACTTGTCTTGAGTCTTTTGATATCAGTCAACATCAAGCTATCTACATGTGAGTATTTTGGTTATCATTGCCTAGCATTTGTTCTTTCATTTTCCTTTCCATTTTGCTTTTCATTATGCTTTCCACATTTCCATTCCATTCCTAGCTAGGTACTAGATCTCTTCACTCCTCACGAGAGTGTCATATGTAGACAAGAATATAGAAGGGATGGAGCTTGAATGCTAATTATACGAACAGATTATGGCTATATATCTTGGCATAGGGTGACGACAATGGCAAAGTACCTGGATAGATCATAGTGGATCCTACTAGAGGCATGGGTAGTAAGCTAGAGTGATGCATCCCTAGTGGATGGGACTCTTGTGGTATAGGACATGGACGTCTATAGATCTAGAGTCAGCAGGTCGTGTGTCTCTAGTGCTTGGAGGTGATAGCTTTATGATTGGGTGGTCTGTTCCAGATAGAATGTTATGAGATTTCAGCTGACATACATAAGAATTTTTGGAGGAGACAAGGAAATTTTACAGGAATAGAAAAATCACTCTATTCTTTTGGCTTTCTATTCATGGCGCCGTGAACCTTTGGAGGTTCAGATTTTGAGCTAACCCTACTTGCCTCTTTGCTATGGAGTCAGTTCAGCATTGCCTTTGGGATTGTAGATAGGACAGCATAATTTGGAAGGTGACAACCAAGATTATTAGTACCATTATTGTCGCCCCTTCTTCATGACTTGGGACTTAGTTGCTTGGCTCTCTCTTTCGGGGCCCCATGTCTTCTATGAGAGACATGACTCATCTTCGGCTTTATAGATTCATCGCCATTTAGTTGAGCCATGCTCCTTTGATGATGTTCGGCTTCAGCATTCAGAGTTGAGCATGCGTCTGTGAACTCTTCTTGGGAGATACTGGGGAGTATTACAGTGCAGCATAGTTGGAGAGCCGGATGCATAGAGGCTTTGGATGGATTCCTGGTCCACCCTTTTTATACCTTGGCCAATATATGGACAAACACTATACATACACTGTTGACCATCTAGGCAATCATGTAGGGGTCTTCACGTGTAGCCTCTACTAGGAGAGCTATATTTTTCAGAGAATGGGGGGACTACAGGGTTGAGATGGCATTTTCAACCTCAGCCTTGATTGTTTTCTACCTCCTTTTGAGGGGTGTTTTCTCATGCACCGCATGATGAATTGCCGCCTTGATTTTTTGCTCTCGTGGGTTTTAGTCATACTTAATAGAAGTTTTTTTTTTGGAAACAAAAAAAAAGGCAAGCTTTACCAGCCCACCAAATGGTGGGCAAGGCCCCCCACTTGTCCCCCTCTATCATGCCACTTGCCCCCTCCCATTGCTGAGTGGCTGGTGGGCCAGCTAATGCCAGCTCAGCCTTGGCCTGCCACATGGCAGCCTGAAACCCTAAAACTTTAGACTTGTGGAATTGGATTCTGACTTCATCGACGGGTTCCTAGCAAGCAGTCCTTGACATTGACCTATTCTAAACTCATTTTTGGGTTTGATTGACGTCAACTTATATGTTTATTCGTTTGTCGTCTTATCCTATATCTCCATGCCTCTTGGCATGTTTCCTAGCTCACAACCGAGGCCCTTAGAACATTCTCTTGGATGGTTGCTAGGTCGGGTCTACAATTTGTGCATTTGATTGGTCCCAGGAATGGGCACTCACGTGGGGTGTGTTTTTTAAATGTCCCTCTTAAGGAGAGGGCATCGCTCTTCTGGGTCACTAATGCCCATAACCCCAAGCAAGGGGGTCCACGCTCAAATGCTTGACCTAACACCCATGACCTAACTGAACAGTAAAAAAACATTTTCATTCTTTTGCAAGCAGGCTATCTTAAATATTTGGAAATAGAAATTTGAAAGAAAAATTACCAAGCAAGTGGAAACAAGTTGAAGATGAGTAACATCAACTTACTAGACCAGTTGGATCTAGCCGAGGATGTAGTCCTTGATAGAATGGGGCACTCGTGAACATGGTGAACGTGAGCCAGCTGCAAATGTCTCTGGCATGGTCACAGTCCACATGAAAATGGAAGAATAAAAAAGTCAATAGATTCTAGATCTCTAGTGTAATCAGCTAGGAGTTGTCCAATGCCAAGAAGGATAGCACATCAAGGGTGGACTTCAATCGGCCAAGCAAGCAAGCCAAACTAACCATAAAGGTTAATATCATCTTTTGTAATAGATGGTGGAACTATGTGAGTTGGGTTTGCTAGAGACTGAGAATATAGAAGGAGAACTAAATCAGAAGAGATAGTTAGAGACACAAGGAATGTGGCAGACATGGGTAAGGAAAATGAATAAGGAAAACTAAATGAAGAAGAGGCAAGACAAAGCGTAGCACATATGTCAAAACAAAGACTCTCCGTATTTAATGTCCAGAACTTGTTGCCCTAGGCCTGACCATGGCACACGTGTACACGGATTGGATTCCAAAGAAAGGGAGTGGAAAGAAGGAACCGTGACCTCAAGACAAATGAGAGAGAATGTATCATTGGAGTAGAAGAGAAAGGATGTGACCATGATGTAGGAAACAAAGACAATATGGCAATGGAGGAAGAATGATGAAATGAAAGGAGGTTAGAGGATATATTTTTTGATTGGTTGACGAAATGAAAGAAGGTTAGAGGATACATTTTTTGATTGGTTGATGAAAAATTTGGCCTTAAAATGGGTGCATGATGCCTTGACTAAAGTCATAGAGTAGCTCATGTATGAGTCTTAGAAAGAAATTTTTTCTAGTGCACCTTTTCCAATGGAAAATAAATGAGAAAATAAAGAAATTAAAAAAGCCTTCCATTCAAGCAGGCAGCCTGTCCTTCAATTGGATAGTCGGCTTAGTGCTTGCACAATTAGCACCACATTTCACTCAAATCAGATGGAAGCCAACATAGCTATCGCCATTGGAATGAACCCCAACTATGCAAAGCAGGAGATATTTGATTGTTCCTTGAGAGCCAGATCCATCTATGCAGTTGATGAAAACAACTAGTTGTTCCCTATCATGGTAGTGCCAAATAAAATGACAAGCTGAAAGTTTGTACGGATTATTCCAAGCTCAACATAACAATGTTCCAGGCCTGTCCCCCCTTCCCTTGACAGGTGGGATACATGCCATTAAGTTAAAGGGATGTGCTATCTACCTCCAAAGATTATGCAACATTTCCTCCCCAAGTTCTTTTTAGCACTGCCTTCCAGGCAGCGCTCTACTAACATTAAAAAAAAAAAAGAGTCCCACACCATTTCTTGCCAAGTGGCCCCCTTCTCTCTCTCTCTCTCTCTCTCTCTCTCTCTTACACACACACACTTTTTTTCCGATAGAACACACACACACACACACACACTTTTTTTTTTTTGTAAAACCAAGATACTTATATTATGATACATTCATTTACATCTGGGCAGAGCTCAAAAGAGAGCCAAAGCCCTATCCATCAAAAGCAGTAAAAGAAAAGCTGAATACAAGAAACATCTATATCTTCCTCATGTAAGGCATCATATAAAGGCTGCCGCAATGAGGCTCGGAAGAACTCATATGGCTGCTGAAGTGGAGAATTCAGATATGCTTGATTGTGCTGTAACCAGAGGGTCCATAAAGCCCAGTATCTGATCTAGTGGAAGAAAAGAGAATACTGTGATAAAGAAGCTGATAGTTTGCCATATATCCAGAAAAACCTGAACAACCTGTGAGCTGGGAATCTGAGAGATAAGAAATAGGAGATTCTGTCGAGAAGGTCTCTGGAATATGAACAAAACCACAGTAAATGCGGAATACTCTCAGATGTAAGATGACATCTTGGACAAAGGGGTGAAGCTATCCTTCTTTGAGCCAATTTCACCCCTACTGGAAGAATATCAACAATACATCGCCATAGAAAGAGTCGTTGCTTCAAAGGCATTTTCAATTTCCATATCAATTGCAATCTTCCTTTCCACCAGGCTAATGACTTGTTCAAATGCCATAGAGAATTAGCATGATGGGCAATCCAGGGAGGAGGTAATATCAAACGATAAGCCTGTATAGAAGTCAATAAATTCAAAGGCTTACAGGATATGCTTGTATTTGAAGAGCAAAGGTGCCAATCTTGAAGCCTGTCTCTGACATTCAATGTCGGAATTGGAATCAGAGGGAGTAAGAGATCAGCAATAGCTTTCCAAATGGGTCGATGATGCATCCCCAAATTGTATTGTCGACATGCTACTGGAAAAGTGAGAATATTTCCTTGCATATCCACTACGTCATCAATGAACCGTGTACCCATTTTCATAAGATTGTAAGCTCTGATGGGTTGTTGAACAGCAAGGGGAGAGGAAAAGACAGCACTCCAATGAATACTTTCCATTCTGAGTGAAGAAGCTAAAGAAGCAGGATGGGGAGACCATTTGATGTGAGAGAGTACTTGCTTCCAGTCCTGAATCAAGGAATTAGAAAATGGACAACGAGGGATTTTACCTTGCAATTTGCCAAGCACTACTTCCGATGGATCAACTAGCTAGTGTCCATAAGCATTAGTGCTCACATGAAATTTGATGTTGATTATATTCAAACCACCATGCATTCTTGGTGAGCAGAGCAAGTCCATTTTGAGCATCCGTAAAGCTTTTTTATGAAGCTTTGTTTTCCAAAAGATCTCCATGGCTTGAGACATAAAGGAAGTGAGATCTTGAGATGACCAATGTAATAGAGGAAGATAGAACTGGACATAAGCTAGAACAATAGACTGGACGAAGCCGTACATGCAGAGGCCAAGTGGAGATCTTCCAATATTCTAATTTGTTCTGAATTTTGTTTGCCACCCAGGACATTTGTTGCTTATTGCTGATTTTCCAGCCAATGGGATAGCCCAAATGTCTTACTATGTTTTCCGGATAAACAATCTGGCCTGGCCACAAGATAGCATGCCAGTCACAATGCTTGAGTGGCAAGAGTTTTGATTCTGAAAATTAATTTTAAGACCAGCTGCTAACCCAAATTCTGAAAGGGTATCCATCAAGAGGCGAATCTCCAAAGGACTATTCTTTGGCATGAAGAATGAATCATCTGCATAGGCCTGTGCAAGGAAGGGTCGTGAACCAGAAATCTGAAGCCCCTCTAGCTGTCCAGTATCAACCATGTGATCCATATAAAGTAGCAAAGGGTGTGAAGCAATGGCATAGAGCAAAGCACTGAGAGGGCATCCTTGTCGAACTGAGCGTTCGAGAGTCCAAGACTCAGACAAATGATTCCCAATAAAGCATTGTGCAGTGGAATCTGAGTAAAGCCAATATATGACATTAACTAGCTTTGGCCCAAAACCAAGTTTTAACATGATTTGAGAAACATAATCCCACTGTACTGTATCAAAAGCCTTAGCCACATCCACCTGCATGACCAACACATCTTGTTCTGAATATTTTGCATATTCCATTGCGATGATAGTGTTAGAGATATTGTCATGTATGTGCCGTCTAGGAACAAAACCATATTGCCTGGGATGAAGGCCTTCATGAAGGATATCTTTAACCGATGTACCAACATTTTGGCAATCAATTTGTATATAACCGGCATCAAAGTGATGGGTCTCCAGTCGTCCATAGTCTCACATAGAGGTTTTTTGGGCACAAGCTTAACCAGACCATGCTTCCAAGCTGAGGGAAGATGTTGAAGCTGCCAGGCTACATTTATAAACTGCAGAATTGGACCCTTCAGTTCAGGCCAAAAGGCTTCAAAAAATTCAACCATCAGACCATCACACACACACACACACACACACACACACACGGAGTTTGGAAACCTCTTTGCATTTGCAAGCGGTTGCGTTATAGCATTCCAACTCTCCAATGGTTGGTGCCCATCACAAGTGTTGCAAATTAGTCATCCATTCATCTTGTTTAGCGGAACCTAAGGCTGCAGGGAGGAGAAAGCAGCTGCAAGAGGAATGCAGATTCCAGGCGAGAAGAGGACAGGATGCGGGCGGAGAAATGCAGCCGGGGAGGAGGAGATAGGCAATGAGGCGCGGGGCAGCTGTGGGGTGGTGGCGAGACAGCTGCCAGGGGAGCCGGGGCAGGAGCAGTAGCAATGGGGAGGAGCAGAAATATGAATAATAATGGCAAGTTTTTTGTCTTGCATGCGGTTTGGATAGCACCATTTCTAGATTGAGGCACATTGTGAGATCAATGCCACACGATATCATTGAGATTTGAAATTGTGTACCTCTTTTTTAAGTCTATAAGAAAAGAGCTTTCTGTTAGAACTTGAAAAGACCTAGGTGATGCAACTTTTAAGAAGCAAAAATTTATATGTGGGCCCTAACTAGGTTCACATGGAGAGTCACAATGTCTCTAGAACATGTTCGGATCTACTGCTTGTTGGGTTTATCTAGGTCACCTTGTGTGGCTGTCTACCAGGGAAGCAGAGAGGCTAAGGATCATTTGGTAGCTGAGTATAACAGTCGGCAGATCACATACAGGGTGAAGAGAAGTACCCTTCACTGAGTGTTTACAGGTTCTCAAGTTGGCTGCAGGTCCTGAGCAACAAAAGCAGATCTGAGGTTCATTGAGAACTCATCTACAAGTCTGGATCAGGAAGAACAGCAGCAAGGAGTGTCCATTAGGCACCACTACACAACCCACTGAAGCTAGCACGCAGGCTGAGAGTGTTTTAAAGGCGCCACAAGGAGGTAGGTGTGAGAAGTGCAGCAAATCTGAACAGAAATGGAGAGAGAGAGAGAGAGAGAGAGAGAGAGAGAGAGAGAACCACACATGAACTGAACTGAAAAAGGAGAGAGAGAGAGAGAGACAAAGAGAAATGCAAGGGATCTTAGGATAAAACCCCCGAACTGCGGGGAAAACCTCTGATGTACATAGGCACTTCTCCACACTGAGATGCACTAACAAGTGAGGGAGGGGGCCTATATATAGGCAGCTCCCCCCTCCTCCAGTAGGCTGGTCTGTGGGCCGACCCCTGCAGTAGGTGGGCCGACCCCCTCACCTACCCATAGGGACTGCCCCACACAGCCCTATAAGGGGCCTCCCCTTCTGCCCTATGTTGGCCGACCAGGCCGCCTCAGCCTGCTACACATGAGGGCTGCACACAGCCTTATAAGGGGGCTGACTCCCCCTGCCTACAGGCCGACCCAAGGGCCTAGGTGGCTGACCTGCAGGCCGGCTTACCTCAGCTTCTAAAGGGCTGCTGGGCCCTCATAACCTGCCCCAAAGGGTGGCCGGCTTACCTCAGATTCTAAAAGGGCTGCTGGGCCCTCATAACCTGCCCCAGAGGGTGGCCCTACTGCCCCCCCATGCTGGCCTACACAGAGCACAGCACAGAGCTGCCAAAGTGGAGTCAAGCAGGCCCTTTGCAGGCCCAAAACAGCCGTGACCTGACCTACCCCCCCTTTGGGGGCATTCTCCTCTTGTGCGCCATCAAAGCGGCCTGCAAACAAGTCCAAGGAGGGCCTTGAACAATGTGTACCCCTCCTAGAACACCCTCAGCCTGCCATCATCCCTTGGTGCACCTACTCTAGCCTCACGGGGGGCGGGCACACCCACAACAAGGTCCTCACTCAGCCTACCCTAATCTCTCACTGGGCAGGAACACCCACAAGCAAGGCCCTCATCTCTATAATGTGACATCAGGAGATGTTGACTTCCAACACCCCCTCTCAGCTCTTGTATGGAACATGATCTCCAGGGAGTTGGGCGTGCCGCTGAAACAATTGGCGGATTCCGTCATGTGATGCTCCGTCTCGCTGAAGAACGCCACAGGTACTGTTGAAGAAGCCCCCTCGTGGCACGACTGTCTCAACACGATCATTGGAAACCCAGTACTGATTCTCCCAGACCACAAGGGCTAGGCATACTCCTTTGGTCCGGTACAATAAGCCATCTGGTACAACTGGTACAACAATATCTAACTGATATTGACACTCGCCAGCGGGTTGAGACGTAGATCAGTGTAGGGGACCTTCCTTCCATGCTCACCAAATCGTAGACACGGCCGATTGGTGTGACAGTGGCACTAATTCGTCGCAACACCATTGCTAGGAGACCATAGCGGACCACACGTACTGACAGCCGTCAACGTCCCATCATAGGTTCTATGCAACCACTACAGTCTCACACATCGCTGACCCCCTCCTAGGCTCGACTTCTCCATCATCCCTCCCTAGATGGTCATCAAAAGTCCTCTAGCCCTCATCCTCTCCATAAATTCAGAGATCTTTCTCTCTTTTTATATTGGTACTGCTATGATCAAGGTTTTTCTCTTATGTTTGTCTTGGGTGTCGATGCCTGTTTAGAGGCTCCACCCCTCAGTTTAGGTCTTTTTTAGTCTCATGGACCCTTTGGTCTTCTGAAGACTTTTAATAAACTCTCTCTCTCTCTCTCTCTCTCTCTCTCTCTCTCTCTCTCTCCCATGGGTCATTTTTGGCCCCCCGAGGACGCTAATAAACTCTCTCTCTCTCTCTCTCTCTCTCTCTCTCTCTCTCTCTGTGGACTCGTACACATTAAGGAAAGAAGTTGGATTTGAATTGGCATTGTGTGGTTCCTAGGCACATACACTTTTATTATCTTCGGCTACGGGGAGCGTGGGCTGTAGCCAGCAACCTCCATCTCTATTTTCTAGCATTGTTGGTGCCCTCAACTCCTCTTTGTAGGATTTACTCTTGGGTGATATGAGGCAGCTTGACATCGAGATGCTGCAACAATGATACCATCTAGAATGGGGCAGGTTCCTAGGGGGCCCATGTCTAGTCTCTTGTAGACCTGGTGTTTCTAAAGTACTCCTATACATTGCCATATAAAGTATATGTGTTTCATGAGTATTTTTTATCCATCCATATGCCAAACAATTGAAAAAAGAGTCCTCTCATGCTTTCACATGGGGGCTTTACTGGCCTGACAAACTTAAGATTTCTGAGTAACAAATTAGCCCAGTCTCTATCTGGATTGATGATTTCTTTAAGAATCCAAGTGGATTTTAATCACCCCTAGCCCCCCTTCACCCTTGGGTCTTGTGCAGAATGACCATCTGAATTTAGAGATTCTTCTCTTAGTGTCATTGCCCTCCCATAGGAAAGATCAGTCTGATAAATTTCTCCAATCCTAAGAGAAAGGGGCACCAACAAGAGGTAAAAAATAGATATAGGATAAATATTGTGGTTTAGAACTACCCTTCTCCCAGCTAGGTTAGCCTGAAGACCTCTCCATTTGTCAAGCTTCTCCTTAAATCTTTTTAGGAACCACTCCCGCTTGGCTTTCGTAGTGACTTTGAAACCCATGGGGATACCCAGTAGTCTGAAAATTTGTCCTTGAAGAATCTGTTTACAACGTTTTGCCTTAAGTTGCTCTTGGTGCCTGAGAGAATAGCATAGCCTACTTCACATGATTGAACTTTGACAAGGAAGCAGTGAAAAAGATGTCAACGCAATTTAAGGCATTATCTACAAACTGTGGGTCATTTCTGATTGTGAGATTAGTGTCATCTGCAAACTGCTGAGTAACCAACTGCTTTCCAGAAGGTAATTCAATTCCTCTTAACGTCCCTTGGTCAACTTGATCCCTAATCACCCAACCCAAAGAATTAACAGCAATGGCATACAATAAAGGTGCCAATGGGCATCCTTGCCTGATAGAGCGTTTTAAAGGAAAAGGTTGAGACATTTTCCCCTCTAAGCAAAGCTTTGTTGATGCATTGGTAAGCAGTAGCTTTACAAAAGAGGTGAACTTTAGGTCAATACCCAAATCTTGAATAGTCTGAATCAAGAAATCCCAGTTGAATCTATCATAAGCCTTACAAAATCAATTTTGATGAAGCAAACATCCTGACCTGTTTCTTCAACATGTGTACATCCTTCCCATAGGTTTATAATTTCCTCCAGTATGTGTCTACCTTTAATAAAACCCTTCTGTTCTGGGAGAATCCATTTGTCCATCTTATGCTTAAGTCTAAGGGCCAAAGCCTTAGCAAAAATCTTATAATTGCTATTCAACATGGTGAGTAGTTCTGTTTTTTGTCCTTCCTTTGGGATAAGCTTTATTACACCTCCATTCAAGTAGATTGGAAGGCTGCCCAGTTCAATGCATTCTTGCCAGAGCTTGAGAAGACATGGCCCAACAGTGTCCCAGAAGAATTTATAGAATTCAACAAGAAGTCCATCTTCACCCGGTGTCTTGCCTTCAGCCATTGCAAAGGCAGCCTCTTTTAGTTCTTGAAGAGAGAGGTCCATATCTAGTTGGGCTTGCTCAAATCTGGATACCATTTTATCTCTCATCATCCTACATAGCTGTCGTGCCTCTAAAACATATGCATTTGCACTATTAGTGGCGGTCAGCATTGCAGCAAAATGCTCATATATGAATTTCATATTTTCTTCTTCTGAGGAAACAAAAGAATTATGGTCCCTCCTAAGTAGAGGGATCTCCTCTTGCATTATTTTTTTCCATATTAATCTGAAGAATTCCCTTGAAGGTCTATCACATTTCCTAGCGCACCAATCTCTAAAGCACACTTTAACACTCTGTAGTCTGATCTGCTCTTGATTGCGAATTTCCTTTCTCTTGGCAATAAACTGCAACTGGGCTTGGGTGTCTAAGGTTTTGGTCCTCGTCTCTAGTTCCTCTAACTCTGCATTTAACTTGTCCATTGTTCGAGCTCTAATGGCTGCTCTGTGTTTCCTTGCTAATTTGAGCACTTTCTGAGTGTTGGTGACAGCATCAATCCAATCCTGTGAACAGGACTCAGCTGACAAAAAGAGAGAGTTCCAAATATTAATGATTGCCTACTACACAGAAGGTATCCTGAGAAGAGACGGATCAGCTGTGAACCAAGAGTTTCTTTTGTGTCCCAGTCCAAAGTCAAATCTCACAGGCTTGTGGTCTCACAAGTTCAAAGAGGAAAAAACCCTTCTTTGCTAATATAATAAGATCAAGAAAAGCTTGAGATATGTAGACCCTATCTAGTCTAGCTTCCCTTCTGAACTCACCCCATTGTCTATTAGTTCACGTGAAAGCACCAGTTTCACCAATGTCTATTAATTGAAGACTCTCTCTAAGTTCCTCCCAGCAGGACAGTTCTGAGCCCCTTAATATTGAGCCTTTCTAAAGCCATATGTCTTTACCATTTTCCACCATGTTGAAATCCCCTAATACCATACAGTTACAGTCAAGGTCTTGGAGGGATTGCCAAGTAAGCTTCCTAGACTGAACCCCTGTAGGAAACGGAAGCAACTATCAAAGCAATCTTGTTATTGCTGTAATCCACCAAAATCCATCTGTGATAGTCATCTTGTTTGAAGTTGGATATACTTGCTTGTTGGTAAGCAAGGACACCTAGAGCTATACCTCCCCTGCCTTCTTCATGATTAGAGTAAAACCACATTCTTCTTTTATCAATAATTTTCAATATGTTTTCTAACGTAGAGCTAAGAAGGTGGGGGAGAGAAGATTCTCTTTTAGCCACCGGCTTAGTTCCTAACTTCTTGTTAAGTCAGTAAGTCCACACACATTAAGTGTGAGGAAAGAGGTTGATTTACTTACCATTCTTGCTTTACCCCTTTTTAGCCTTGGGGGAGGGCTTTTTAAGGGACGGGGTCTCTGGACCTTGGGGGAGGGCTTTTAAGGGAGGGTCTGGACCTTTAACTTGAGAGATTCTTCTTTTATTATGCACGATGGCCTGAGGTTTGCCTTGGACTGTAAAGTACTTCTGTAGTTTTAGAGCTTCACCTGGGATTTCCTCCTTTGATTCCCCAGCCTTTGAATCACTCGTACTAGCATTGATTTATCTCATTCTCAAATTCTTTAGACCAGCCTGGTTTAAATTCATCCTCATCCATAGCATTGTCCTTAATCCATCTCTATGTTTTCTAATCCACCAGTGTCTCATAGGCATTGTTCACTGTAAGAGGGACTGAATTACCTGTGACCAAAGGGCCACTATTGGCTACCTGCAAGCTTTAGATTTCCTTTCCTTTAGCTGTCTTTGATGCATTGGCAGTAGGTTCATGTTTGTTAAGGCCCTTGGTCTCCTTTGGCACCCATTTGGGTTTAGCAGTCCGCTGTACTTTTTCTTGAGTTGGTTTGTTCGTGTTTCTCTTCAGTGGATAATTTTTCACACTGTGGGAGGAGAGACCACATAGGAAGCAGGAGTTTGGTAAATTTTTACAAACAAGAGGCTGTTCCCTGGAAATACCCCCATTTCTAGTCACAATGACCAAGTATCAGGCAGATCTTCTACTATATCTAGTTTAACACAAACCTGGGGATGACCCTTGGGCTTTAGCTTGATTTACTAAAGAAAAGGGAAGGTCTGGGAGCTCTACCCATACTGGGATGAAAGTGGCCCTGGGCTTATCTGGGTTGAAATCCTGAGACCAATACTCAAGATACAAAGGTTGGTTTCTAATGGTCCATAAACTATGATGTAAAGCATTGAAAGCCATTTCTTCCTTCTCAAAAAGGAAGATGTAGCAACCTTTCCTCACAAATCTCACCTAAGCCAATTTTCTAGGAAGGTTGCAGGTGGTCTAGGACCTAGAAGAAAACCTATGAGTGCATGCGTGGATAACCAATGAATGGATTTATCTAGTCTGTCCTCGTCGAGAAAAGCAGCTACCTTAACTTTTGCAAATGCACTTTCTTCATCCGAATCATCTTCACCCTCTTGTTGAAATTTGTGTGTATGTGCTTGTGGTCAAGGGCGACCCTAAAAGTCTGGGGAACCTCTTGGATTGGTACCGTTTCTGGTGTCGTCTCCTCTGCATCCTTCGGAGGCTCCAGAGGATTGCTCCCCATTTCCTGACGATTTGTTTCCTGTTCCAGTGGGGCTTCTTTTGGTATTGTTGGCAGAGGAGCCACGGGCCTGCTGCTCCACTCTCTTCCCTGCGAGATTTCAGACTTTGTTTGGGCTTTAGTAATCTTCTCAGCTACTCTCTTGCCTATGTCTCTTCTTGAATGCTCTGGCTTGTCGTTTCCTGGTCGCTCTTCGGAGGATCCTGCTCCAAAGGTGGAGAATTGGAAGTCTCTTCCAAACCTTTGGCTTCCACTGGCAATGCTAGGCTAGCTTAAAGAGGCCCCCTCTGAACTCCTGTACCACGCCCGAGTATGAGGGCGTGGAGTCTTGACTGCTGCGTTTCCTCCTTCCGGACTGTCTGCGCTTCTCGTTGGCAACCACTCTCCTCCAAATCTATGGCACTCAAATAGTTGCTCTTCTCCATCGTCGAAAGCTTTTTGTCCAAGGAGAGGTGGGAAGTTGAGATGAGAAAAGAGCTCTCTGCTCTACGTGAAGCTTGGAAAGCAAAACTTGCTTTCATCAGCTAATGATTCGGGTACAAAGATGATGGGACTATAGATGGCGTCACGAAGATCTTCATGCAAGTGACCAATCACATCAGTTAACATCAAGTTTGCTGAAATCGGAGTCTGGCTAGGTTTGTGGAGGGAAGCTCAGTCCCTCCAGAGTCCATCTCCATCTCTCCAACCGAACATGTATTTTTTGAAAAGACGAGTTGTAGTTGCAAAAAAATGTGGACTTGGGAGCTCCATGACCGTCTTCGCATGCATTCATGAGTCCCAACCCTCCAAATCATAGGCTAGGGACTTGATGCATGCGGCCTTACCTTCAAACCTCACCCCATGCCTTGCTGATATTCGCTTATTGGGACAAGGTTTCTTTTAGGTGGGCTTTGACACTCCTGAAGCCTCGCGCGAGCACAGTGCTCAAGGCTAGACCCTTAGCACTCAGTTCCAGAAGAAATGCTAGCCAACACCTGTACTTCCGTCATTGTGTGTGCTTTCATGCATTATTAAGCAAACCCTTTAGATATCTTGCCTTGTTGAATACTATACTGTCACTCACCTTACAACTACAGAATAAAAAAACATTGAAACATGGAGGATAGTGACCGAACAACATTAATTAGACCAATAGTCAGGTACACGAAAATGGTAATGAGAAAAGTCGCAACTTTTTCCTTTGATTTGCTTTTCTTCAAGTTTAAACATCAGAATATTATGCCCACCTTTTCAATAGGCAGACAAGATGAGAACCGTGATACAAAGCCTTCAATGTGTTTGCACACAGCACCATCATTCCAAACTCTCGGTGTTTCCCACTTGAAGGAAGAGGCAATGTACTTGAAAATGTGGCTTCAACATATTGTCTTGATGATAGTTGGTTGCTCAGACTAACTTAGATAAACATGAGAATGCACGTAACATGGCTTGTGAGAAAGATCAAGGACCGAAGGCACCAATCCCTCTAATACTTCAGAGGTGGTAGGTAAATTATCACAATCTAGATCATCTAATTATATGTGTCCTTACAAACATGCTTTTGATTTTGAAGTCCCTTGGATTATGCTTTTGTTGGAAGATTGGATTTCTCAATGCTTGTGCACCTAATAACAAGGGAGAGCACAACTTTTTTTGGAAATTAGTTACTCACATGGGCTCCTCACTTTTTTTGAAGTTGGTTACTCACATGGGCTCCTCATGCAGATTCATGGAACCTTGGTGAAGATTTCAACGTGGTGGAGTAGACCACAGATAAGAAAGGGGGAAAGGAAGGATTCATTCACCCTCTTGGGAGAGCCTCTTGGAATTCACTTATATTTGACCTTAGAGATAGGCATTACTAGCTTTATTATGATTTTCATGCCCAAGACCAGTCTCTCCTATTTATTGGTCAATTGGGAGACATACAGGGCCCATACATGCACAAATGGACATTTTTCATGTAGAAGTTTGGGTCCTGCACGAAGGAAAAATCCTTTGTTTTGTTCCAAATCTCTATCTCTGACCATTTTCTTACTCTTTTGAGCCTCATAAATCCTCATGCTTAGCCATTGTCAGAATCCTACAGAACTTTTATGTAGAGCAGGATCTGATGACCATGTTTCTCCTTTAAATTGTGATTCTTACAAGATGATGCCTATTCCCCCCCATGTTTTTACAAAAAATCATAATATATTCAGTTAAAAACATGTACCAAAGTAGAAGTTACAACAGAGGTGTGAGAGTGAATCTCCATCCCAAAACCTCCACAGAAAACACAAAGGTAGAGAGAAACTCTCAATCCACGAGCTCTCAAAACCCAATGTGTAAACACAATTAAACCTTTCCCCAAACCTTGCAAAAGGGAGTAAGTGTGAAGCATGAGCTGAAACACACATTGAACTCTAGCAGGACATACCAACTCCTGACTAACAAGCTCAACCATTCAGGGAGTGGACTGTAGCTTGAACCATCAAGGGAGCAAAATATGATAGGAGGCAAGGGGAAGGCAAAATCCTTGGCGTTTACCATGCAAGACCACAAATCAATCAGTGCCGCTGTGTCTTCACAAGTTAGAAATCAATCCCTGCTTGCAGTCTGTGTTTTCACAACACCCTAGCACCCGAACAACATCCTTTATTTCATTTTGAAGATGTAGAGCCTCCGATTACTATCTATGCAAATTGGCAATAGTTAAGGGAGACATGTTTGGAAGTGGCTCAGATCATGCAACACATTGTTGCTCAGATCATGCAACACATTGTTGCATATTGCGTACCCGCTTTTAATACATGAGTGTCGTGAACACAATAGGTACACAAGGAAGATCCAAGCGTTCTTTTATGAACTAATCGAGCTCATGGAGGAACATGAGAGGTGGACCAATGCCAAGCTCAACAAGCTCAAGAGAAATCTGCATGGGCATTCCACAAGAGAAGTAGATTGTTTCCAAACAAGCATCCAAAAGGCTTTGGCGAGACAAATCACTTTTCAAAGGCTTCTCTTTGTCCATTGTGCTTTCCCTTGCCTGTAGCGCAAGCTCTGCTTCTGCACCTCGCTTCATTCCGAAACCAACACTTGAACTGGCGTTGCACATAAGTTGACGTCTTCGAGAATGCCTCAGAGCACTTCCAATCCAAGACCTTTGCCTCGCTTGTAACAATTCTTGCGAGAGCTCTCTCCGTGGCTGGGTTTCTAGTGATCCAAGATAGTGCCGCGCTCACTGTGACAAAGAGTATCCACCGCTTGAAGTCCACCAATAAATCCATCAGCCCTCCATGCATGTCAGCCACGTGTAACCCACGAGCCACCCATGCTGAGGTTTGATATCAAACCGAATGCTGGGGGCGAAGACCATGAACTTTGAAAACAAAAAATTCCGTCATCACAGAGTTTCACAAAACAAAATTGCTTCCCTAAAACAAAAGATGGAATAAAACCGAACCAAAACAGACCCCCCTTGGTTAGAACAAATGAAGGAGAAGGCAAACTGGTCCGGGAAAACTTGCAGTCCATTGCCAAATATGAAGATATACAACCAAAGTTCCATACGTGCACTGACCGCTCCTAGCTCATCACAAATCCTTTCAACATGCTTCAAAGCTGTCTCCCCAGGGTTCATCTTAGCATTCACCAATTGCACTTTTGACTGAATTCTCCCAATTGCTCATAGATTGTGATTAGTTTGGTTCATATCTCTTGCGAGGTCTTGCAAGAGCCTATTTGCCTGGCTGGCCTGTCTTCTAAAGCGCGACACGTGCTGACATAGCCTCACTATCCTTGTCCAACAAGGATTGCTCTTCCTTGGTCAAGGTACATTGAGAAACAACATCCACTGCCGTTCATCATTGCTTTGCTCCTCTTGCACACGAGCTGGGAGCTTCACCTTCCTGTCAACAATCTTTCAGAGACTATTCGTGCGGGTGTATACATCTCCATGTGCCACTTCAACATCTGGTAGTCAATGCCATCAAAAGGGTTTCACCTTTTTGTGGTCCACGATGGTGGTAGTATTCATTGCAGTAGCAGCTAGAGTTGCCGCAATAGTAGCTATAGATATTGAGAAGCTTGTACTAGGATTTGTATTGGTCAAGTAATGAAAGACAAAAATAGCGAAACAGCAGAAAACACAAGAGTCGAAGCCCGAATACCATGAAGTGAAAACACAATTGGAAGCAAAGGAAGCACACACAACTGAGCAAACTGCAATTGCTTCTACTGTCTACATGTAATGAAAAACAAAGATCTTCAAGAGAATATAGAGTTTCCACACTGAACTCAACCATCATTCAGATCCTACATTACTTCCACTAAATTTTCAGAGATACCAAAAACATCCCGATTCCCTACATTCTCGCATTGACTTTTTGACAAGCGAAGTCAACTCATGTTTTTTTTGCCTGCTCATCTGCTGACGTCTGTACTGCTGGAGCTGTCCTGCTGCTGTGGGGTGCAGAGATGAAGTAGGTAGCCCTGCCATGGGCTGGAAATGCCCATGACTCTCACCCTGGGCACATGAGGAGAAATTCCTCCGATTGTGAGCCCTTCAGGCAAGCTCTAGCTGAGATGGCAAATGGAAGGCCACCGGAAGGCCAAACCTTGCTCGACCCTTGCAATCGGACTACACAGGCAAGGGTCTCAGCTAAGATCCGGCAACCAATGAAATGCTGCCCTCCACCTCACAGAAGACTCCCTGAGCATGTGCCCGTAAATCCGGCAAGGTCCGGCAAGGTCTTGAATATTTCAGGCAAGCATGTGCTCGTAAATCCGGCAGGCACCTTAAATCAGAAATGAAACTGAAGGCATACCATGTGCCCAAGCTATCTCACCTTCGGCACATGAGGAGAAATTCCTCCGATTGTGAGCCCTTCAGCTGAGGTGGCAAACGGAAGGCCACCCGAAGGCCAAACCTTGCCTGACCCTTGCAATCAGACTACACAGGAAGGTAAGGGTCAGCAAGGATTCGGCAACCAATGAAATGCTGTCCTCAACCTCACAGAACACTCCCTAGCAAGGATCCGGCAACCAATGAAATGCTGTCCTCAACCTCAGAGAACACTCCTTGAACATATGCCCGTAAATCCGGCAAGGTCCGGCAAGGTCCAGAATACTTCAGGCAAGCATGTGCCCATAAATCCGGCAAGCTATCCCGGTTTCCAATCTTCGTCTGTTAATCTCTTGACATGAATTTCGCCAATAGCCTTAGTTATGTTGCCTGTTTCTGCTTTCAAGCGTCTCCACGCATCACAGATACTCTGGTGATTTGATGTGTATTAAAGACTACCTTAAAGCTCTTTTCGATTGCCTCGCAGATCCGCTATAGCGTGAATTCTCCGATCGTGCTTAAAGGCGTGACATGCACGTTCGAGGGTGGTCACAAGGTTGGGGTGGTTGGTCGTACTGGGAGCGGGAAAACAACTCTCATAAGCGCTCTCTTTCGTCTTGTGGAACCAGCTGGAGGAAGAATTATGATTGACAACGTTGATATCTGCTCGATTGGCCTGCACGAGCTTCGACTGCGCTTGGGTATCATACCTCAGGACCCGATTTTGTTTCGAGGCACAGTTCGTTCCAATCTGGACCCTCTAGCTCAGTATGGTGATTTCGAAATCTGGGAGGTAACCTTTAACGAAAATCCTCGAAGTTTTTCACTTCTCTGTTTGGGGTACCATATGCGCTAATGAAAATCTGCTAGCAGAAGCTTTCTATTTTGCAGTGCAATTGATATTTAAAAGGCTTGATTGAATCAGACTCTCGATAAATGCCAGCTCGGGCACCTCATAAGGCAGTTGCCAAGGCAGCTCGACTCTATCGGTGAAGACTGTTTGCATGACAATCCTGTATATGGTTTCCTTCCTCGCACGAACAAGTGGTAAAACGTTCATAATCTTTGATGGATGCAGTCAGTGATGAGGGCGAAAACTGGAGTGGAGGACAACGGCAACTGTTTTGCCTTGGCCGCGTTCTGCTGAAACGAACCAAGATTCTGGTGCTCGACGAGGCAACGGCGTCGATCGACGCAGCCACGGATGCACTCCTCCAGACCGTGATAAGGACGGAGTTCTCCGAATGCACCGTTATCACGGTCGCCCACAGGGTGCCTACGGTGATAAACAGCGACATGGTCTTAGCTCTACGTGATGGTAATACTCTATAGATGATTTCTATAGATGATTCCTCCATCGGCAACCCGTCTTTTGTTTCATCACCATAATCAGTTGCAATCACCTCGCGAAATCCTGTTTTGTTTCATGATCATGATCATCATGGATTGCTGTGGCAGGATATGTGGCAGAGTTTGGACCGCCGCAGGAGCTGATGGAGCAGCAGGGGACGTCAATGTTTGCAAAGCTGGTGGGTGAGTACTGGGCACAGGCGAGCCATAGCTCCATGCATCAGAAACTGCAGCAGAGCATGGAAGGTACACTCGGAACCTCCACATAAAGTTACTATGTTTGGGGGAGTATCTTGTGGGGAGCAGCGGCAGCTCATGCGGTTTGGGCGTTTATCCCCTAAATCGGCGGATTTTCGCCCGGAGAAATTGAAACCGGCTTGGGGATAGGTCACTGTAGGCCACACACGATTAGTATGTGCACACGTCCGCAGAAGGCCCTCTGCTCATAACCTTGCACTTCTCATGCTCAGGCTAATAAATTTCCTGAATTCTACCCAGGCATTTGCCAACTTGAAGCACTTTGCAATTGCATTTATAATATCTTGTAAGGTTCAAATCTAATCTATCAGGAGTCTATCTCACTTGTAATGAGATTTGTATCCAGATTCCTTTGCACTAGCTCAGTAATTTTGTGCAAAGTTTGCCATTCAAGTCCACGGTTGAATATTTCCATTGATCAACCCTCTCTACTTAAACGTGATTACCATGCGACCACACTACAGTAAAATGACATATATGAATGGTGAAGTAGATTAGCACTTTGTTAATACTGGATACTTATAAGTAATGTAAAAAGTAAAGACACACAAGATAAGTAATGTGAAAAGATAAAGGCAGTATATTATGCTTATAGACCAAAGAATAGCCAATCCCATGCAAATTCTCTTTCCCTCTCTGTTACCTCCTCCTTTAGGCTCTCTCTTCTCGGCCTTTAGGAGAACACCTTCCAACCATTGTAGATAACTCTAGGAGATAAGGATGTCCCTTGTAGCTTTGCTTAAAAGCCCTCTTATCATCCTTCCGTTGTCTTTTTTCCTCTTCATACCATCTAATCCATTTCTCCACAATTGTACAAGAATGTCTTTACTTTTAAATTTAAGGACACATCCATCTTTCTTTGCATCCCCCTCCTTGATGCAATGTGTCCCTCCACTCTTCAATCATCTCTATTGTCCTAGCGTTGAAACATGGATGGATTCAGTTGCACTATTGCACTAAAATCTTAGTTGACCCTTGTACTAGCCATCCTTCCAGTGTGGCCTTTTTCCTCACATAACCTTTCAATACCTTCACATGAACATTTCCTGAAAATACATCCATTGACTATCATACTCCTTGCATAGACATACCACTTTGATAGCTTGGATCCTCATTGACTCAATGGAAGATTTTTAAATCTCTTTTGAGGATATCCACTTGCATATCAAAAAATTATATTAACTAATGCATTATACAGAGAGTGCTCTGCATGGATAATATTATACGCTAACATAACTACGACATTATACCACATAAAGGCCCTCAATTTATTGATGGCATTTTTTACATCTTCTATTCAATAGCCCTACAAAGTAATTTGAAGTACATCGCGTTATACATGATACTATAGATAATATCAACAGTTATGAGCAAATATGAAAGAAAATATTGAAACTTTGCAATAGCTTATATCAATCATGTGACTTGAGTTTCACTCATGAAATGCATATGCCCTTCAAAATCGGTGATAACATCTTTCACATATTTTTTTCTCTATTTCTATAAGAATCCATGGCACCTTTGGTAACATCATCTTGCTATGGGTTACTCTTGGCCACAAGCTCCTCTTCATTCTTATTTGACTCAAGTCTTCACAGGGTTTCATATCTCTACCTCACCAATCATATGCTTCCATAGGCTTTTAGCTACATCCTTGAATATATGTGCATATATTCAAGGATGTTGGAGGTACAGGGACGTCGCCATCCAAAGTCAACTAATCCCCAAATCTCATGATTGGAGGAATTTATAGAGAGCGATATTGTAGCTCACCACTACTGCTGGCCAAGTAGACCAAGAATATATAGATTGATGACCAAATGAATTCAACACTATCCACTACCAATCCAGATTGTAGATAATGTTCTTGCCCTTGAATTCTAGCCTCCATTTCTCCTCAATTTCCCATGCCTTTTTTATTAGCAAGAATCTTTAATGTTTCGTCCATAGAGCAAACTATTGTGAAGAAATGACTATGCCACCTTCATTGGTGATCCGTTATGTCCTAATCAGCCCCATAAAAATTTGCCAAAAAAGAACAATGTCAATGTAAATGTTGTTCATTTTAGATCATTAAAATATTGAAATAACTTATCAAAGTGTCCATAAAAACTTTGAAATAGCATGGAAATAACCATTTAAAGGCATGTGCATTTTTTTCCATAAAAATGTTGATAATTGTATTGAACCGATGAAGGAAACATTGAGATGAACATCCAAAAAAATGAAATTTGTAAATAGCAACATATGTTTTTATGTTTTTTTCAATGGTAATTTTGGTATATCTATATTGATGATTTTTATTGATATTATTTTGATGCTAATCCCAAAAGTGACAAAATAATATTTAAATACTTGTGCATTTAAAAAATATAAAAAACGGTGTGAATTTATATATTTGCAATGACCTACAGTAGATTCTTGAAGCAAGGTAGACGTGAAGTGGGCATTAGACAATCATAAGGTAGATAGAATGTAGGCATGACATTGGCACAACACAAGTTGTTAAAGAGAATGAGGGGGGGAAATGGCAAAGTAGAACAAAAGCACAAGCCTAGCCTGGGAAGTTCACTTCATAAAGTGTTAGTCTACCTCGCATGTTCAAAAGGAGGGGTTTTTTAATTCAACTTCAAGGAAAACGTTTAAGAGGATTACACTAACAAGAGGGGTTTTTAATTCCAACTTTAAAAGAAAACGGTTAATTCATAGGTAAAGAGCAACGGTTTTACTCAAGGGGGAAATGTTATGCTGAGGGATTTTTTTAATACCCCGTGGATGCACGTGATACATAGGGTTTCTTATTTGTGCACCCCTCAAGGTTATATCTCTCCTAATTACAAGGTGGATAAACTCATAGCTCAAGCTAGTTCTCTCCTCCTTCACACTCCCTCTCTCCCACAGCTGTGTCTCCTCTCTACCCTCTCTGTAATACGCCTTTCACAATCCCCCTTTCTTTCCCACTTCTCTCATCTTTTACCTTTGAGTCTCTATCCTTTTTGTTGATGGTGAACTCCTGTCATTGGGTGCATTGCTTCAAAATTCCCCATCGGATATGGAAATTGCTCCCTTTTCTCCATTTGTTCGCTTCTTTTTTCCCATCTCTATCTCAATTGATCCTTAGCTTGGATGTCTTATTGTTGGGTGCTTGAACATTTATCCCACTCCCATGTGATATGGCTTTGATATCCTCATGAGCTATGCCACCCATAGCTACTTCTCGTGTCACCCTTGGCTACTTTCATGGGCATGGAATCACAAAGCTATTGCAAGAGAATCATTGCCTAGGGTCATCTTTGGCCATGCTAGTGATGCTTACTCATGTGCTATTTGTTGCTTCACATGGTGCCTCCTTATCCTATTACCCAAAGCCACCTAGGATTTGCTCATAGATTGCTGATTGTTGTAATCCACCTCCATCTGAGCCCACACATGAACAACCTATTATCTACATAGGCCACCTATTGATAGCCCTATTGATAGCCCATGGGAGGCCTACTACTCACATGCAAGCTACTTGTATTTCAATTATTATGGGAGATTTGAACTCAAAAGGGCCTCATAACGAATGGATAAGGACTAATCATGCCTAGATGGGTTTGCATCATCCTCACCCCTGTATGGCTTGGGAGATCCCACTCTCTACCAAAAAAGTAAACCCCATCTCTTTGAGGAGGGACCCCCCCCCAAAAAGTGTCGTGCATACCACTCCTTCAAAAAAAGTCAAAATTCTTAAAAAGTACCCAAACGAGCCATAACCCATTTCAAACTACCCCCAAAGTATTCTTATGCATCTAAACCATTTTCAACTCTAAAATTATACATCTTGCATGCCCAAATACTTTTCCAACCATTACCCTTATTACTATGTATCTGTACTCGTCCTCAACTCCAACTTATCATGTCTTCAATAGACAATGTCATGCAAAATGGAGATTCATTCTATGCATTAAAGGGGTGCTTCTTTAAAAGCTCTTTTCCAAGCAGTTTGATAAAGATATATTCAACATTATCTTTGCTATCACAATGTTGCAATGTGATGTTACCAAGTAGCACTCTTTCTCTGATGAAGTGCTCTCTGACATCAATTTGCTTTGTCCAAGAGTGATATACTAGATTCTTGGCTAATGGTTGAGCCGGCTTATTATCACAGTATATTGTTGTTGGCTTTGTCTCATCAAAGTAGTTTGTAACTGACAATAGTCTCCTTAGCCATATAGCCTCATATGCACCTACTGTGCTCTATATTCTGCTTCAGTTGAAGACAAAGAAACAGTTGGATGTTTGTTTAAATACCATGAAATAGCAGCTAGACCAAGGAAAAATGTGTATCCTTGTGTGGATCTCCTGGTCTCATGATATCTTGCATAGTCATTATCACAATATCCATGCAACGTTGGATGATTTTCTCTATATTCAATTCCAAACTGTCTTGTATCACTCATGTAGCTCAATACTCTTTTGGCTACATTCCAATGACTCAACTATTTTGGATTTGCCATAAACTATGCAAGTGAACTTACTACATAAAAATATCTAGCCTTGTGACAGTCAGATATATAAGAGATCTGATGAGTTGCCGATAGTACACGTCATTGACAGGAGGATTTTTTGGATCTTTTGTAAGTTTCAAACTCTGTTCCATGGGAGTGGCTGCAATCTTGCAATCTGCCATATGAAACTTCTTCAGGAGACTATCAACGTATTTCTGTTGGCTCATGAAGGTGTTGTTTGAGTCTCTCTAGAACTCAATTCCAAGACAATTATAGTACATTAGTCAAGATCTTTCATGTCAAACTTTGCAAATAAGTCTTGTTTCAGCTTGTTGATGAAGCTATCATTGCTTGCTTTCACAATCATATCATCTACATACAAAAGTGTAATAGTAATGTCTTCCCCTTGAACTTTGTAGTAGAGAGTATGATCTGCATTGGACTTCATGTATCCCAGATTAGCAAAATTCTGTGTATCAACTTATGCGTTCTTGCTTTAAGTCGTAGAGATGGAAAACCTGATGCTCTTTCCCTAGTTCAACATACCTTGCTGGTTGCTACATGTAGACTTTCTCGTCTAGGTAACCACTGAGAAAAGCATTCTTGACCTAGCTGATACACATTCCATTTGCTAAGTGTCGCTACTGATATAAAAATTCTTATGGAGTCCATCTTTGCTACTAGAGCATAAGTCTCATCATAATCTTGACCATATTGCTGTGAGAATCTTGCAACTAGTCCGGCTTTGTATCTTTTAATGCTTCCATCTAGATTATACTTCACTTTCTAAACCCATTTGTTTGCTATGGCCTTCTTTCCTGGTGGAAGGTCATATAATTCCCAAGTATTTTTTTAAATACAAATATTACATTTCTTCATTCATAGTAGTTTGCCATTCTGGCCTGTCAATTGCATCTTCGAAGTACACTGGCTCTTCTGTAGCCATGATGGTGGTCATAAGAGCATAATTGGTTGTTTCAATCTAAATTGCTTTGCCTTTCTAAGCATATGCCAATCTTGTTGGTGGTCTTCTTTCTCTGGTAGACCATTTGAGTTGCGGCTCTTCCCAGGGTGTGTCTAGCAATTATTGCTCTTCTTCATCAACCTTTTCTCTAGGTGACTGAATAATCAATGTAATCATCTCTTGGGCATTTGATGTTTTCCATTATGATTCTTCATCAAATAGTACATCTCTGGATATTATGACCTTTCATTTGATGGGATCAGGGTCATTGTTTGCTTGGGTGTAGCCATTTTGGTGAGGTTCAAGGAATTTTCTGTATATAGATATCTTGCATGGCCCATAACTTATGAATTGCTCAACGGAATTCGATAAACTTTGTCTTCAAGTTGTAGTACACATTCCAAACTTGAACATGAAACCAAAAAATTATGGAATAAGGATTTGGAATGAAATTGTTAAAGCATTACAACTGCTATGTTGCATGTGAAGCGCATGCATCCTGAAAACTATAGGATATAGCAATTTATGCAAAAACATCAAAATTTTTTTATGTACATACATACAACCAAGTAATCATTCAAAATTACACTATGTGAGCTTTTGCTCAACCCAAGGACTGTTAAATTACACGACGTAGTGGAATAGAAACTGAACAAAGAATAGCAAAGAATAGAGAGTACACAACAAACTAAAGATAAACAAAATTTTCCTTCAATACTGATGTAGTACAGATGATGGCTCCATCTACCCGTGCGCTCCCACAATGGAGCTTAGATGGAGATCTAGACAGATACTAGGTGAAGAGCTACTAGCTAGAAGATCTGATATGATCTGATACAATGGACTGGGGAGGTCGCCTCTTTATAGCTATGAGGGCGGTAGTCGGATCAATGTAGTCTGTTAAACCGACCAGTCAACCTAGTCGGTGGAGCCGACCAGTCAACCTAGTCAGTGGAATTGACTAGTCGTCCATAGAATATCCAAGGATTATTCCTCATACCATCGCCTCGGGGGCTCTTACCCCTGAACCCCCACCAAGGGCGATTGCTGGCCCCCTTGGGACCCCCCAACTAGGGGCCAGCTGACCCCTAGACCCCAGCTAGAGCAAGGGGCTCCCACACAATCAAGAAAATGTGCCTCGTTGTGCTACCATCTTACCTACCCTGCCTAGTCCACAGACTAGACTCACATAGATCACCTTTCTACCATCAATAGTCTCATTGATAGACCTCATCTGACATGCAAGTCAGGATCCATCCAGTGTCTCGGGCTCACACATGGCTTCTCCTCATATGGGGGCCTTACAACTTGAGCACCTTGGACGACTGGCGGTTACCAAGACGGTGGGGCATTGAGCATATCTAACAAGGACACACCTAAATGATAAAAATAGGCATGGATTAATGGGCCTCCAATGTTGTGCTAAAGTGATGCACACCCATTTGAGGGCACGCTCCATTAATTTTTTTTAATTTGTTAAAAACCAAAATGTATTGAAAATTTGGAATCCAAACTTGTGGGACTACTTCATGGTGGTCTTAAAACATTGATAGTTGTTGGTATTGGTATCTACATTCACCCTAAAATGGAAGAAGTTGAAAATGTGCAATTAGTGCATGTGCAAATATCTTTTAATAAACCCAACACTATTTACAATTTTGAATTGTTTTTTTTTTCATGCACTTTCTTGCTATATGGCTCATAAGCATGCCAAAGGTCATTGCATTTCATAATACATAGCATCAAACCCGATAGCGTGCCCTTTGGCCTATTTGTGTTTTGAAGCATTTTATGCCACATTGCACTTGTTTGGGATAATATCCAATTCTGCTGACGTCTATCGCTAGAGGGGGAAAATTTGGCGGCTAAAAATTTTGCTTCTCCTATGAATTTTGAATTTTCACACCTCCCGCCCATCAAATCTTGGAAGATTAAGTACCTACAACCTACCCCTACCCTACAAACGCCCTACAACCCGCACGCACCTCGACGTGACCTTGTATAGACTTTGGTTTGGCATTGCCTTCTTTCGGATAAGTTGTCTTCTATTCTTTGCTTGCCTCACCAGTTAGCTTCTTTGGGTCTGATCGTGGCCATGGCATCAATGGCAACATGTAGCTCGCCATGGCTTGCAAGAGAAGCAAACAGAGGCATCGATACAGGAAAGTTGAAAAGCCTGGTCAAGGCACAAGGAGCAAATTGCGGATTGAGGAAAGAAATGGCACGATATAAAAATGGCAACGGAAGACACTTTTGCAACATTTGTGAAGGGAGAAACAACGAGAAGAAAGAAGACTCCTTGTAGAGCAGTGGTAGGAAGTGGTTGTAGATGCACGCATTCAATCATTGCCATCGGAGCAAAGAACACGAGCTGTGGTGTCACGATTGGTGGGAGCATTCGAGACAACAACATCAGGCCATTCAATTGAATACCAGTCTAGAGTCTTCACAAGCTTTAGCTTGCACCCTAACATTCGTAAGTAACAACCCTACCATTGCAAAGAGGGTGACATTAGCTATGTTGGTGTCCCCTGAAACAAAGGAGAAATGGCTTGGGCGCACAATGTCAAAGATGTTGTCAATTAGAAGGACCAACTTGGCTCCAGTGGTTGAGCCTACTAGAGCAAAATCAATGCACGATCATCCTGATCTGAGAAGTCTGTGGGCTTCATAAAACACAAGAAAAGGAGAGACAGCCTAAGTGCAAAAGTCATTGCTACAATGACGACATTTTGGCACGAAAATATGAGAGTCTCCAAATAGAAAGGACATCTATAAAAAGCAGATGGGATGCAAGGTGGTTGAGGAGCATATCGTACACATGCTTGATACAATGTAGGTCAGTGGTGCCTAAACCAACTCGATGGTTGTTTGTGATTGAGCCTTGGGATAGTTTACTTGTTTCATTTCTTAAACTAGGCTTAGACTAAATGTGGCTATCCTAAACCAGCCTGGTGGTTGGAATATCATGCAACTATAGGTTAGTTTAGCTCAATTGTCGGCTATATGATTGTCCTGAACTAGCGTGGTTGAACAAACATTAGTTATTGTCCAGCCTGGTGGTGTGGTTGAGCAAAAATTAACAGCGCTATATTTCGTAACAAAATAGGAATATATTATTATTTTACTAAACCAGCCCAATGGTTGGAACATCATGTAACTATGGCTGGTTTAGGTTAATCACCAGTTATGTGATTGTCCTGAACTAGCGTGGTTGAACATACATTAGTTGTAGACCAGTCTAGTGGCGTGGTTGAGCAAAACAATATATTGTTATTTTACTAAACCATCTTGGTGGTTGGAAAATCATGCAACTGTGGTGGCTGCTTCCTGATTGTCCTGAACCAACATGGTTGAACAGACATTAGTTGTTGACCAGCCTGGTGGTTGAAATTATTATGTTTCTTAGTACTTAAATTCATTAAATTTAATTTCCTGCTATTCGGGTCATATACCACTATTTCTAGACCGGGATGGCTTGGACTTAATGTGATCATCCTAAACCATCCCAATGCTGGTTCAAGGCAAACAATAGTTACCGTGACTGAAATTATGATTGAAATTGTGAAATTCAGAAATGAAAAAGCAATATATTGTTATTCTCATTGTGAAATGTTATTTTCTAATTATGAAATTCAGAAATGAAAAGCAATATACTTGTTATTGTCTAATATGTGAAGTTGAGACCGTTAGGCTAAACCAGCCCAGTGGTTGAAATTGTGACTATCCTAATTGTGTCCTAAACTAGCTTGGTGATTGAAATTGTAATTGTCCTAAACCAGCACGGTAGTTGAAATTATGACTATCCTAAACCAGCACGGTGGTTGAAAATTGTTTTGCTTCATTATATACTTTAATTAGACCACATTTTTGAGCGTACTGTGTTTTGTCTTGTTTTAGTAGTGCAAAAAGGGGGCTCACTATATGTTGTTCCATTTAAAGGGGGCTCACTGTTCTGTTGTTCCCGCATGTTGGGTCAGAGCATTGTAAGCCCTGGTATGTCAGAAAACTCAAACACATGTCTCTCATTACAGTCTTGCATCTATTACTTCACACAATCTAGTAGTCTAGCGTTCTCAAACCATCATCTTAGTGACATCTCAACCTCTCCCAATTCTTTATTCTAAATCTTTCATCTCACATTATGAGTTTGCAAGTCTATAAATCCCTCTCTAGTTCATCTTCTACATATCGCCCGTAGCTTTACTTTCAACACTTCTTCCACTTTGCTCTCATTACCTTCCTCCTCTCCTCAAGCTTACTCCTTCCATCTTGCATGTAGCCTTACTTTGAAACTCGAGTCTACCCATTACCATTCTTGCACTCATCTCATAGCCTTACTCTCAAAATCTTCTTGCATCTCGCCTTGAAGTCTACTCCCATTACCATTCTTGCACTCTTCTTTCATCTCACAATCTTACTCTTGAACTCTTCTTCCATCTCGCCTTACCCCTCCCTTTCTTTTGTTCCTCATTCCATATTCTCATAGCTTAAAGCTTCATGGATCTTTTTTAAGTCATCAATTCTATGGAGGAAGCCATTAGCACCAACAAAGATTGGATCAGAATGAGGTGAATAGAGAGCAAAGAAAGAGACAACGAGCTCCATTAACCCAAGATAAAAAGGAGGAGTTTGCTCTTCAGAAGACCTAGAAAAGGAGGAGAGGGAAAAAATAAGTAGGTCTACTAGCAAAATAGATAGATTACTTTCATATAGGAGAGAGCTAACAGACTTTCTAAGTGAGGTTACTTCGTGTAGCACACATTATGGGAGATTTCCACCACATGAAGTGCAAGCCATATGGAATCAATAAATTGCTATACATGTGCAAAATTTATAGTTCCTTACTTCTCTTATGTAGTTTTAACTACATTGATCATGATGAGATGGTCTCAGTAGAGGAATGGGTTGAATCTAGCATAGAAATGGCAAATATTAATGCCTTCCACTGAGAGGCTTATTGTAACTTTTGGTGTTTGTTAACACCATTATAAATATTGTGAGAGTTTGCTTAATATTGTAACTTTTGAAGGTGTTTGTTAACACCATTATAAAATATTACGAGAGTTTACAACTGTTGAATCTTATCTTTTGGTGTAACTTATTTGTGTCATGTTAAATTTTATAATTTTGATTTCATCTCCTTTAAAAATCTAAAAAATTGCTTGTTTTTATGTTTTCATTTGTGCTTTAAAGAGTGGGTTTTTTCTTAAACTTTATCCCAAAAAAAGTCCAAGAGCATCTGTGAAAATGAATCTATACAATGATAAGTCCAAAATTAATGAAATAAGTGTTTACTCTCATCTAGTAAGAGCTATTAAGTTCTAGATGCAACCTGTGCCATAATGAAAGAAGGGAAAGAGTGTCTTCAAGTTGGATTTAGACACGCATGAGCACTTCGTGGGGTGTCTTGGAGCCGTGCACAAGGATGACTAAGATAGTGGAAACAATATTCCACTTATCCTAAAAAATGGAAAATGTTTTTGAGACTACAATTCTTTTAGTAAATCCCAAACTAACCACCACACTTGTTTTTGTAAATCCCAAATGATAAATCCCATGCTTATTTTTTGTATATCTCAAACAACCACCGCACTGGTTTTATTAAATCCCATAATGAATCCACACATCCACAAATCCATTCATCTTGTAATAATAGAAGCAAATCACCATGCTGGTGGTTGTTAATCTCCAAGTGTGCAACCAACCACCATGCTGGTGACCAGTTATCTTGCACTACCGCCGTGCTATCCTAAAATTCATTGCACAGTGCTATACTAAAATAATCCCCTTTAGACTAGTTATCTTTAACTGTCATATTTCAACCACTGGGCTACTTAAAACATTTAAGTATTAACATGGAATGAGGTCGACACAAAATCAAGTATTATGAGCACCTAAGTTGCATTGATTCGCTCGAATTTTTTTTTGATTCGAAAAAACGCGAAAAATTGTGATTTTCTCGATTTGAAATGAATCCAACGAATTTTCCTAATTTATTCGTACGAATAACTTATTTGTACGAATACATTATGTAATTTTTTTGGATCATATATTGGGCCATTGAGTAGATAATAAAAAACCACACACTTTCCCTTTTTAGAGCTCCTCAATACGAGCTATGGATCTCAAGTTATGGCCATGGGGATCCCCATGGACCTAACATGTGATCTACAACTCGGATCAAGGAGTTGCAAAAGGATAAAGTGTGTAACTTCTTATTATCTATTCAATGAAGTTATTTTACTTTAACAAAATATTTGAATTTATATTAATATATTTTATATTATAATTACTATGGTATTTATTTAGTAATATATTTACTAAGGCATTTACTATAGACTTATACAAATGATGCACTGCCAAGTTATTGGCATTAATGGTTTATAATTTTATTTCATAGAATTTATTCATTAAAAAACTATTTACATAAGAATAAATTTTAATTTACTCACACAAGGAATAAATTTATTTCACAAAATGCATTTACGTAAACTTTTTTCACATAAGAAATAAACTAGTATTTATTCACATAAAAGAATTACAATTACAACCCAAAAAATTTGCTTATATATTTTTTCACGAAAGAAAGAACACAAACAATCACATTTCACACAAATAACTTAAACTAATATAAATAAATATACAATTTACAATTTACACAAGAGTTGAAGATCTCAAACAAGAGACTTTAAGAACGCTAACAAATAAAAACATAAAAATAATTTACACAAGAGGTTCTAAGAAATTTAACAAACAAAAACACAAAAGCAATTTACATAAGAGATCTTAAGAAATAAAAAACAAGAGATCCTAAGGACTCTAACAAACAAAAGCACAAAAACAATTTACACAAGAGATCCTAAGAACTCTAATGACAAAAACATAAAAACAATTTACACAAGAGATCTTAAGAACTTAAAAAAGAGATCCTAAGAACTCTAACAAGCAAAAACACAAAAAAATATCATAGAAGAGATCCTATGAACTCTAACAAACAAAACCACGAAAACAATTCACACAAGAGATCTTAAGAGTTTTAAGAAAAGCTCCTAAGAATTCACACATACAAAAACAAAAATTCCATCTTATTTTAGACCTTAGAGATTGCTTGAGCAATCTAAGAGGCCTTCCTTGTTTTCTTTTTCTTCTTTGATCTCTATTTGCTTAGCTCGAGAACCAAGCATGAGATGAGCAAAGTACAAACAACTGTTGGCCTATATAGGAGAAATTATTCATACTATTAGCTTTATTCGTATGAATAAGCTATTTGTACCAATACCTATTCGTATGAATACTTTTTATTCATACAAATATTGATGGATGATGTGGCGAATTGTGAAAAACGTGACGTGGCAGCGATTTTTTGCTCGCTTTTTTCCCCAAACGAATTATTCATCCGAATTTCCCAAATTTTTCGAATCACGAATTCGAATTTTTCTACTTAGATGAGCACTATACATCATGGATGATGGCAATCTGAGAAAGTCCACAAGTCCAAGAAATGCCGGCAAGATTTTTACTTTTTCAAAAATACAATGACATTTTGTGGCTCAACAAAATTCCAAACTCCCAACTATTTTATCAACCTCTCTATAGAAAGAATCTCCCAGCTCTTTAGGGCAGTATGATGAACTATCAGAGACCTCATTACACACTCGGACCACCAACTTCTTGCTTGCCTCTGTCGACTTGTACGCCCATAGTAACTTCTCCTTTTGCTTGATGTTCTCTTCATCCTAGTATTGGCGCTCTATACAACTTTGCACAGCTATCATGTCCTCCAAAAGAAACCTACATCACGAGCTTGACAAATACCTTAAAGGACCAGGAAAAATGATAGCCACGAAAATTAATATTCACCGTCTTTGCCGACTCTAAGTCAGTAGACTTCAGAGTTTTTAGAGGCATTGGCCAACTAATTAGTGGTGGGTAGATTGCACATTGTTTGATTTTTGTAATCACATGCCATTGTTGTAAAGCCTGTTGGCCATTTTTTGTCATTGTGCACACTATTTGAGATTTATAAGGCCTCTTGGCTATTTCTGACATCATTTGCCACAAGGCTTGAAACATATTGGATTATATATTGCAGTTCTATATTCACCAATGGAAGATCAGGTTTCAAGACATGTGATGATGTGAAACTGCATGTGAGTGCAGGGATTGACTCCGCGTAGGAACTATTTCGAAATTTTTGGGTAGGGCTTTGATTGGCTGCTTTGGAGTTCTCTCCTCTGAGGATGATCTAATCTACTCTAATCTAGATCTATACCAACAGTCAAGTGATGAAAAGCAGCAAATAATTCATTTTTTTTCTCAAAAAAGGGTGAAAATGATGATGTGCTAATCAGTATCACATGCAAAGCGTGTGCCTAGCAAGAGGTTACCTCTGGGGCACTGATGAGGTGTCAAGTGGGTGCACATGCAATGTGCAGAGTGTGCCTATGCCTAGCAGGAGGCTATGTCACATGGCATTGCTGAGGTGGCATGATGATGTGGCCTATCCACATGGATTGATGATGTGGCAATGGTGAGTCACTACTAATGTGGTAGTGATGATGTGGATGTTGATGTGGCATACTAATGTGTTAGTCAAGGCCAGCTGATGTGGCACTGTCCACTTGGATGATGAAGTGGCAAATAAGATGGTTGCTGATGTGTTCCTTTGGATAGGGTGCCATGTGGCTTGTTGTAGTGGTGTCATGTGTCAATAATTAGGCCATAATGTGATGCATATAATGGCAGAATCTTTTAGATTTCATCAAGGGCCAAAAACTTTTGTCATATCGCTCGCCTCTCTGTGTCAGATTTTCATGAGCTTGGTGTGTGGGTTTTTGAGTCGCCCATGTGGAGCTATTTTTGTGGTCTCATTACTATGCCTTGGAGTCACTACATTGTGTTTGATGAAGGCATCGAGCTGCTTGTGCATTGCTAGAGTTTGCATTGCTTTGTGTGGCTGTAGGTTGAGGGAGCCTTTTGCTTATTGCATGGACAAGTTGCTCATTTGAGTGTATTGTTTCCATTGCATTGGTCACTCTACTGTCGTTATAGGATGCCATTGCTAGTGTCAAAGACAGGAGGCCTTGGTTGATGTGGACTAGTATCTCATGGAGGCCATAGTAACTATTTCTGAAGCTAGAGATACTATTGTAGAAGGTCATTAGAGGCCGTGAGAGAGATGCTTGTTATAGCTGGCTCGTGAGCTCGCTGGAGCTTGGGTCTTCTAGCACGTAGATGTCACATCTTGGGCTTTGGTGGTGCTACAGGAGCTGTCGATCAGATTGTGTTGTTGTTTGCTAGCTTAGTGCTGTTGGCCTTCGGTGGAACTTTCTTTGCTTATAACTAAGTCACTGGTTGAGTTGCTTGTGGTCACCTTGGAGCTGCGACTTGGTAGGTTTTTTTTACTATGGATAGCGGGGATCAATCTTTGAAGGGCCGTCGGCCTCTTTGTTGTTGAGAATATTTGCAAGTAGATGTAGTTGTAGATGGTAGCCTAAAGGTGCTGGCTCAGACACTACCATGGAATCGCTTGCTAGTCGAGTCTACAAGCTTGCATGTATCTTCCTCCCCATAGAGGGATTCTTTCTCTCTCACAAAGCTAGAATCCAAAACTCGTTGGTAGCTTAAAGTCAATGGCTTAGAGGCTACCATGGAGTCGCCTACTAGTCGAGTCTACAAGCTTGCATGTACGTTCCTCCTCACAGAGGGATTCTCTCTCTCTCTCACAGAGGCAGAATCCAAAACTCTCAAGGAGAATGATAAAAGTTCTATGAAATGAATAAGATTTTCTTGCTCTCTCTCTCTCTCTCTTTCTCTCCCACACACACACAAAGTGCAAACTGAAATCTCTCACAAATGGAAATTTTATTCCAGTGCTCTCAAGAAGATGAAGAGAGTTCTTCCACAAAAATGAAGAACTCTCACTCTCTTTGATAACATCAATCTCTCAAGAGAATGGAAACATCTTTCAAAGAATGCAAGACTCTCTCATTCGAAACTGAATTTTCTCTCACAGAAGAGAAGAATTGAACGAACATCTCTTAATCTATCTCCCACACTTTCAAGGATCACAATGCCTCAATGGAAGGTGAGGGAGCTCTGATACCATGAACAAATATGGAGAGAGGCGAGGAGAAAAGTGGAGATGAAGAGAGAGGGCATAGCTAGAGAGCACACCACAAATGACTAACTTCCTTTTTAGCACTCTTTTGGGTTAGTCTATGCATAATATCGAACATGATGTTGAGATGATTATTCACCCCTAGCTTTTCTTTGTTAGAAATTTTGATATCTATCTTTCCACTTCATTAGAAGGCAATTAGTTTGGCAAATTGACAAAGCAATGATAACTAAAAATCCATTACACCATGCCCTTAGTAATAGATCAATTTCATTCTCGATAGTTGGGGTTCATTTGGTACTTTTGTTGTCTATTCAACGTTGCATCTCATATTAGGGGGATTTGATATTGAATTAAAGTGGATGATAAATATGTGTATTCCCATGAAAAAAATCCTTGCATTCCATTAAGAGTTCATAGGCTTGCACAATGAGCTCTTTAGTCAGGTCTTTCTTTATCTATATTAGCATTGGCTCTCCATTGACTTGCCTTCAAATCCTACATTAAGTTCTTTGATGGATTGCCTTTTGAATCAAGAAGCTGGGGTGACTCCTTCCTGCCACTTAGTTCTTAGGTCCTTACATAGATCCTGGATATTCTTGCGCATTGTCGCTGCCTCCTTGCTGCCTCAGTAATATTATTACCTAGTATCCTTTCTATGTCCCTTAGTACTTCGCATAATGATGCGGCAGCTATGGTATAGTAGGTTGGGGCAACTCACAAATCTAAGTAGCCATAAGGCATCCTTCAACCTTATAAATAATGTGCTAGTGAGTTACTCGATCCTGAACAAAAAAGATCAAAACTCTAGATGGTGCGATTGTAGATGGACACTTTCAAAGTGACATGTCTGAGTCCCCCGTCATGGAGAGGCTGTGGCAGGGCGAGCAGAAGAAATGGTAGTGTACCTCAATATGCTTTGTTCTAGCATGATATACAGGATTACTTGCCAACTGGACACTACTCATGTTATCATAGTAAAGTTTGACTGGTTTATCCACATGCAATCCCAAATCCTGCAACAACTTTTGAAGCCAAGCAATCTCACATGCAGCCAATGCTGCACCTCTATACTCAGCTTCTGTACTAGACAATGCCACTGTGGGTTGCTTTTTGCTACTTCAGCTAACCATAGCACTTCCAAGGCTGAATGCATAGCCACTAGTGGATCTCCTGTTATATGCACATCCTGCCCAATCTACATTTGTGTATCTAGCTAGCTCTATTTCCTTGCCATATGTATAAAAGAGCCATGTTCATATGTAGCCTTAACATACTGCATAATCCTCCTCACTGCATCCAAGTGAGGCTTCCATGGCTTCTGCATAAATTGACTAATGAGTCCCACAGCATATGCCAAATTAGGCCTAGTGATAGTCAAATATATCAAGCTGCGAACCATCTGCCTGTACATGGTAATGTCCTCAATCTCAGATCCAGAATTAGCCATAATCTTTAAGTTTTGCTCCAAAGGTGTATCCATAGGTTTGCATTCCTTCATGCCAAACCTCTCCAACATATTCAAGGCATGCCAAGAAAAAACTTGAAATCTCCCAAATCCTTCATGTCAAACTCCATTTTCAGCATTCTCTTAATTCCAGCAATCCCATCATCATCACTGCCAGCCAGAATCAAATCATCAACATATATAACAATCACAACATAACCGGCATCTGTCTTCTTCACAAACAATGAGTGATCAGCCTTGCCAACCATAAAACCAAGACTTTGCAAGTACTAGCCCATACAAGGCTTTCTTCCATCTACAAACATGTTGCAGAAAATTAGGATGGACATATCCTTCTAGCTGTGACATGTATACCTCTTCCTGCAAATCACCATTGAGAAAGGCATTCTCAACATCCATTTGCTGTAATTTCCATCCTTTTATAGCAGCTAAAGCAATTATTGTCCTCACAGTAGCCATCTTTGCAACTGGGCTAAAGGTTTCCTCATAATCCAAACCATACTTTTGTGCATAACCCTTTGCGACCAGCCTTGCCTTATACCTTTTTACTGATCCATCAGACTTGCATTTCACTTTGTATACCCATTTACATCCAATGGATGTCTTTCTTGCAGGAAGCTCAACCAAATCCCAAGTCTGATTCAAGGAAAGGGCATCCATTTCTTCATCCACGACTATCCCCGCCATTGCTCATCATGCACAGCATCATTGAATCTAGATGGTTCTATATGTCCCAAAACTTTTGCCATGTATGCACAGTGTTTTGCCACAAACCCACCAGTGTATGTCAACCTTTCAATAGGGTATCTTACCCTTTGAGATCTTCTCATAAACTTTCCAGACATTAACTTTTTAGCTTCTCCTCTTTCATGAGGAGGCACATACCTGCTGCTTTTCACACCTGGTGTGGAAATAGAAGGAATGCCCATTTCACTATCCAAACTGTCGTTACCAAAAGAATCATAACCTGAATTAGATGGTCCAGGGGGCATATCAACCTCAATCTCAGGCACTGAAACAATCTCATTCACCTTGTTCTTCCCTTTATCTCTCCCCCTCACTGACATAGAGGTGTCAGTGGTGAAAGAACACAACCTTCCTAACAAAGGACTCACAGTGGAATCACCACTGGCTGTAGGTCCTAACATAGTAGTATGTGGCTGATTTTTATCATTCTATATCACTATATCAAGTTTGCCATACTAAGATCCCATCTTGTCAAAAATAACATCACGGCGGCTGATCAAAGTCTTCCTAGTAGAGGGATTGTAACACTTATAGCCTTTCCAGTCTTGAGCATAGCCTATAAACACACATTTTTCAGCCTTTGGATCTAATTTTCTCCTCTTCTCATCCGGTATATGCATATATGCCAAGTTGCCAAACACTTTTAAATGACTGACATCAGGCTTCTGTCGTGATACAATTTCTCATATGGTGTGAGCATATGAATGCCAGTAGTAGGAGTGTGATTCAGCACATACATTGCAGTTGCAAGTGCTTTTGTCCAATAATAATCAGGTAAGTTCTTTTCATTCAACATGGCTCTACTAGACGAACCAATCACCCCATTCTTACATTCAGCTAGTCCATTCTGTTGTGGTGTATATGGGCATGTAAGCTCTGTCTAATCCCATGATAGGCCAAGAAGTCATCAAATTCATTTGACAGATATTCACCTCCATTATCTGATCTCAAGCATGTGATATATGACCCAAAATCATTTTCAACATGTTGCTTGAAATGCTTGAAGGCAGGCAGGATCTCATCCTTATGTTTCAAAAAAGACAGCCATGTATACCGGCTGAAGTCATCAATAAATGTGACATAATATGATGAACCTCCCATCGAGGTAGTCTGAGCTAGGACATCAGTGTGAATCAACTGAAAGGGTCTATTACTTTCCCACATATGCCTAGTAAATGGCAACCTGGGTTGCTTCCCAAATTGGCATGCAGAACATACATGCTCCAAACCATTATACTTAAACTTTGGTAGGCCAACAACAATGCCTTTATGCAGCATATTGTTCAGCTTCTGAATATTAATATGACCAATGCCTTTGTGCCAAATTTCCAAGTCCTGAATAACACCCGTACAGTGGGTGAACATGGCAGCCTTCAATTCCGGTATGCCTGCATCTAAAATGAACATTCTTCCTTGTCTTTTCCCTTTTGCAATAAGTTTATAGCCATTATCAAATTCTTCAATGAAACAGACATGCTTATTAGACCGCACTTGCAAGTTTTATGAAGCCATTTGCCCAACAGACAAGATAGAAGGCACATGCAACACATCAATCAATTTCTTAGTCTGGCCATCATGCATAGCCAAAGGTACAACACCTGTATGAGTAATGTCATGCTGAGTATCATCACCAGTGCAAACAGATCCATGCAGTTCAGGAGTCATCTGTTCAAACCACTCATCATGTGGTGTCATATGGTTAGATGCTCCTGAATCTATGTACCACACATCCTCAAAGCCACCATCAGTAGGCTTATGATCTTGTACATACGTCATAGCAAACAAGTGGTCTATGGGTGTGTCATGTGTAAGAATTGAAGAAGCAAAATGACCTTTTTTATTTACCCTCTCTCTCTGATTCGCTTGCTTCTTGAAGCAATCCCTAGCAATATGGCCAATCTTCCAACAGTAATGGCATACCTTATCCTTATTGGGCTGATCCACATGGTGAGGTGGTTGCCAAGCCCCTCTACCTCATGATCCAGATTCCCCCTGCCTCGGAGATATCCTCCTCCTCTATGAGGCTGATTTTGATTGCTCCAATAATGGGCTTGAGCCTTTGATGTATATCTAACATCACTTCTACCATGAGAGGCACTCTTGCCTCTACCACCTCTACCTCTTTGATTAGAGTAAAAAATAGCATCTCTATTTCTGGAGCTACTAGCACCAGTATTTAGCCTAAGCTTCACTTCTTCATGTATCAAAAGAGCAACCAGTTCATTGAAATCAGGCATATCTGGCCTCACCGAAATGGAAGTGTCAAAAGACATATTCAGTCCATTCAAAGTGACTGCAACCATGTCATCATCATCAACAGAAGCATCAATAGAAGCTAATTGATCAGCTATGGTTTTGATTTCAATCACGTACTCCTATATTGTTCTACCCCGTCTTGACATATTGTTGAACTTTTGCTTCAGCTGAATTTTCATGGCACTTGTAGTTGTGCCATAATAGCTTGTCAAGATATCCCATGCATTCTTGGGAGACTTGCAGTTCAGAATTTGCATAACCATGGCATTTGAAATAGATATTGAAAACTAGTGAAGCACCCTCCGTGCTCTTTCCAGCCAAGCTTTATGATTCTTAACTTGTTTGGCAGTAGCATTTCTTTCTCGCAAATTAGGCTCTTTCTGATCACCTGTTACCAAATCCTGACAGCCTTTTCCAATAAAAAAGTTCTCCATTCTAAATTTCCAAATAGGATAGTTATGGTAATCTAATTTCTCACAAACAATCTGGACGATATTATCAGACCCACTTGCATTTGTGATAATTACAAAAAAACAGATTCCTGCAACTTTTTACTATTTCGACTGTCTATATCTTTCACACCTTACCTTGGATGCAAATACAGTCGAAAGCAAAAATGTAGCTAGTGCATGGCTCTACAAACTTCCAATTCAGTGCAGATCCAAATTCCTTAAGGATTTTCTGATATCTACTGCTAAACACAACCACCTGCACACTTTTGACTACAGTCCAAGAATTTCTAGTTACCACTGCACAACTGATCAACTGGAATCAAAATGGCACTTTGCTCCTTTTAGTGGCAAGGCACGTGTCCACCATCGTCATTCCTCTGGAGCTTGGTTTTGGAATCACCTTGGAACTCCTTGTATACCTCCTGAGTGTCCTGGTTCTTGCATGACCACAGGATGCGGTACCTCCTCAAATTGGACTTTGTGGACTTTCATTGTTCTTGAAGTACCTATTGGCTTATCTTCCATTGGGGTCGTTTCCTAGACCCAATTGAGCATCTTCCATCATAATCCTCTTGCACATGTCATTGAAGTTATGCGAGCATCCTCTCGACTTTGATCTGCATCACTCTACCTGATTGAGTTACCACATTCACATCCAGTGCAAAGGCTGGGCCATCCTCCATGATTTGTACCATAGATGTGCTAGGCATCTTCCCCGCCATCTTCTCACATTCTTGCTTCTAGCGATTCCATTCTTGAGCTTCAGGACACTCATACTACTAGTGACCTTCACCTAGGTAGAAGAAGCATGCCTTTGCTCGCAGATCACCTTGTCCTCGTCCACGATTGCGACCCCCTCCACCACCACCTCTAGCTGGAGGTTGTTCGTGAACCTCCGCGGTACCAACTTGCTGCACATGCATTGCTGTGGACTATGTAACTAGTGGTTGCAGCCATTGAGGTTGGCCCTATGCACGTGAGCTACATCTGTTGTAGTTTTAGTGCTCCGTTGTGTGTGTATTAGTCCGACAAATCGCACAACATTGCTAATTCATCGTGCACTGCTTATAAAGTACCTTAAAGGAGTAGGAAAAATGATAGCCAAGGAAATTAATATTCACCATCTTCGCTGACTCCAAGTCATAGAGCCAATAGCAAAGCATGTCCTCCCTCTTCTTTGGGTTTGGTTCTACGAGGATGTCATTGTTATCAGATAGAATATGAGCATTCCAAAGTATTTTGAGTATTCCATGGATTTGCAGTAGGTGGATTGGTCTACAGAGTTTCGGGGTTGGATTTAGAATGGGCTCTCTGCACTATACTTAAATAGGGAGAGAGTTCATCGAGCCCGTCCTTCTCATTCTTCCTTCATATGACCTGAAATGTCCACCTCTCATCATTTGGCTAAGGTGGGTAGTCTTCTCTATTAGCGTGTTGGAACTCTATCCAAGATATGTAAAGATAATGTGCGTGCAATGCCTCCCATACATGGAAGTTACAAAAAGAATAAAAAATACATGGGGTGATGCCACAAGAATCTATGTGAACTCTAAAACGAATGAATTGTAAGCGAATCCTAAATTATAAATGAATGAATTGTATGACATTCATATTCATATTGTAATAATAGAAGCAAACCACCACGCTGGTGGTAGTTAATATCCTAGTGTGCAAGAGAGTTCATTGCGCCCGGCCTTCTCATTCTTCTTTCATATGACCTGACATGTCCATCTCTCATCATTTGGCACTTAAATAGAGAGAAACTTCATTGAGCCTGGCCTTCTCATTCTTCTTTCATACAACCTAACATGTCCACCTCTCATCAGTCGGTTGAGGTGGGTAGTCTTCTTTGTCAATGTGTTGGAACTCTAGCAAAGATATTCAAAGGTAATGTGCGAGCAACTTAGTTTAATCGAAATCTTTTGTCTCACATTATCGTCCTTGGTCTATCAAAGGACACTAAGGCTAGTCTCATAGCTGAGAAAACATCACTTCAATCACTTTGGAAATATTTTAATATTGCATATATATACATATACATATATAATTATATTTATATATATATATATATATATCTTAATAGCTACACTTACATTGAGAAATATGAAATCCCATAACTACTACACAAATCCTAAACTAATTAATTGTATGGCATTCATCTTGTAATAATAATAATAGAAGAAAACCATTGCGCTAGTGGCAGGTAATGTCCTAGTGTGCAACCAACCACCATACTGGTGGTATAGTTAAGTTAATATCCTAGTAATAATAGAAGCAAACCACTACACTAGTGATAGTTAATATCCTAGTGTGCAACCAACAACCAACCAGTGCTATACTAGAACAAATCACATTGCTGCAAAGTGTTATCCTAAAATGGATACATTGCCCAAGTAAACTTTGGATAATATTAATAATTCATCAGGTCACCTTTTTTAGCTCCTAGATTGTAGGCTTGGCCCTCCTTGCTCCTTTACCAAAGGGGGCTGGTTCCTCCCTTCAAGGGTTTTACACATTGCTTTGAGTAGGTCGCCTTTTTGGGCTCCCTAATTGAGGGACTACAAGTGAATATTATGCATCAATTGAGGGACCAATTGAGGGCTATGGAGGAATCATTATCACTTGATGCACCATCATTGCAAGTCTTTGTCACGCCCTGAACATGCCCATCTATAAGTGGCTTTTGTATGGATGGGAGGCATGATATTTGATTGGCTCTCATATGTGCATGGAGGCTTCGAGGTATAAGGTCTTAGGGACATATGTTGGAAGTTATTTTTATTTTGTGATGGTCTAGATATTTCAAGCATTGCTTGCTCATGAGAGTCAACTTTTGGCTGCTCACAAGATTGTAGGGTCCTTAGTCATGTCATGTCTTCTTGCAACACACAACAAAGACTGTTGGCATGAGTAAGAGGTGAGTCAGTCAAGTCATGATTAGATTTAATGAGTGATTTGGATCATCTTTTGGTCTAGCACTTGATTTCTGTATAGCTACAGTTCTGTCTCCATTGCATTTCCAAACAATCTTCTTTCTTTCTTATTTTATGAGTCTCTTTTTTGGTATACAAGATCAATTTAGAGTTGTGATGTTTCTCTATCATGTGCAACATGGGTAGCCAATAGCTACCATGTGGGCAACATATAAGTAGAGGAATAAAATACATGGGGCTACTAGAATATGGGCAGAACATAGGCTTCCAAGTGGGTAGCAATTAGGGTAAATACTAGAGAACCTCTAATGGAGAGGCATTGTATAGATCATAGACACAGTCATCAGGAGCTAGACTAGGGTAGCATAGAGTAAGTATACCAGCCTAGACCACCTTGGTATGTCACAATAATTAGATTTGGAACTGCTAGTCAACTAGAGCATTTGTACACGCTATTATAAGTAGCTATATAGAGGGTTAATATGTTGAAACTTATCAAGGATAAGTCTAGGAATCATACAGGACTATTGCAACTAAAAGGCCACTGTTGGAGAGAGCATATGGGTTAAAAACAACATGTCATAGACTAGGACTGGGACAAGGAAAGGCCTGACTACTCTGCCATGTGGCCACAAGCAGGGCCATGTAGGCCAAGCTAGCCTAGCCAAATCTAGAAAACCTAGGCTTCTGGTTGGTACAAAAACAACCAACTATCTCAATTGAGCTTTTATCTTAAAAAGCTACTTCAACATGATGAAATTATATGCAAAACACGTGTCAAAATATTTCAAGAAATTCTTTTTTGGGGATGTCTTGTGAAAAATAGCCAAAATGTAGTGGTGGTGAGAGACACCATGATTATGCATATCAATGATATGAACCACCCAATCCAACTTACCAATGTCCTTCAGAGTTTATTCAGCTCATGTGCCATGCAAGGAGTGAATGTAAGGTGATGGTACTTCTCTTCAAGAATCTTCCTTGCTGCCCTGTTGGAGTTATCACCATCAAAACCATAGTAAATAACATCATCTGGCCCCACATACTCAATGGAGTTCCATCCAAATGCTAGACAACCTCCAGGCTCACTTTCCCTCCTTTGAATATCAATAGCTTTAATAAATTTTTTTTCCCTCTGGACTATGCAATGATGCCATGAATAGAGAATCCTTGTGTCACTCCATCCATCCCCATCATTGTGACATCACATTTCAGTCTCTTGTCTTTGATGGGATCCAAAGCCTACTCTATAATGGTCTTCTCTATCACCAAAATTATGGTGTATAGGGCCTCACATGAGAAAGGAGTGTAACTTGGTCTAAAGGCTACAATATCCTTCATGATCTCAATAAAGTAAGGATTGTGGGTACATCTACTCCATAGGATAATTGGCCCATTTCTACATCTACCTGTGCCCTCCTCCAAATATGCCATGAGGCCACAAGGCTACCTTACATGGCTCTCAAGGCTAATGGAGTGGGAGGCTTGGAAGCCCTTGTATGTGCATATGAAGTTGCACTTCCAAGGAAGGAGGTCAAAATGGAAGCAGAAGGAGAAGCTATTGCATGCATTGGGGCTGGACTTGGAGGATCAAGAACCTACTCCCATGCTGCCTCAACATCCAATCTATTTGCAAGTGCCTAAAAAGGTGCAACCTCTAAATCTAGAACTAGAAGGAAATAGTCACTTTCAATAAACGATTCTATACTCGAAATCAAGTGCTAGACCAAAAGATGATCCAAATGACTCATTAAATTTAATCATCATCACTTGATTGACTCACCTCTTACTCATGCCGATGGCCTTTATTGCGTGTTGCAAGAAGACATGACATGACTAAGGACCCTACAATCTTATGAGCAGCCAAAAGTTGACTCATGAGCAAGCAATGCGCGAAATATCGAGACCATCACAAAACAAAAAGAACTTCCAACATTTGTCCCTAAGACCTTATACCTCAAAACCTCCATACACACATGAGAGCCAATCAAATATCATGCCTCCCATTCATACAAAAGCCACTTTTCATCACATAGCTTCCACAAATCAACCATTTCCAAGTAACAACATGTATCAACCTCCAAGCCACCACTTTCAACATGTAGATGCACAAATGCCTCCCCATGAGGGAGCACCAAGGCTAATAACCAAACATACCCCCCACTGACTGAATGGGGAGTCTACAAATATCAGTGACACTGAAAGAAGACTTGAGCACACATCTTGAACACTTAAAACATACACCCCTGGCTGAATGGGGCATCTACAAATATTAGTGATACCAAAAGAAGACTTGAGCACACACCTGTCAAAGTCCCCTATGTGCCACCTGGCTAAGCGAGGCCATGGAGGTTAGGTTGGATTAGTCAAATATAGCCAACCTAGACCAATTGGTATAGGCCATATTCAGCCCCCATAGACTATAGGTTCAACCAAATCTAGTTGGTCAATTAGGGGCCCTTTAGGGACTATAAAATAAAATCCTTTGAGGGCTCATAACTCACTCACTAGAGATCCAATTCAAGAGTAGATTGGAGCTACAAGAAGTCTACCTCAAGGATTGATTTGCCTACATAATAATTGGAGCCTAAATTGGGAGAATTCATTACTTTATTGATATATTCATTGCATCTCCAGTTATTTTGTCTTGCCCAAATGCAATCAATTGAACGATCATCTATATGTTTCCTGGGCTATATCCATCTATGTCTCTACTCTTTGAGAAGCTTCCATTATGAATATCCTCTGTTGTGATTTCCAACATGCCTTGATTGGAGATTTATTATCTAGCATTGCATCCACAATCAACAACCACTTTCTAGCTTCATGCAAATAAACGTCTAGTCCAAGCTTGTAAAACATGACCTAACATGTACAACAATATGGTGATTGTTTTTGCCACAATGTTTGCATGGATTGATCTTGAAGCAATCTTTTGAGAGGTGATTAGTCTTCCCACAATGTTTGCAAGGTGAAAACTTGCCCTTTTGAATTTTTATGGCATAGGCTATGTCATTGCCTTTCCGAAGTTCCATGTGCCTTTCTTCTTCTTAAAGAGCAGTAATAAGACCTTCAAGAGTAGGATTAGGAAGATTTTTCAAAGTGGTAACAACATGATCATAATCTTCAGGCATACTTTTGAGCAACACTGCCATTGCATCATCTATAGTGATTGGAGAGTTGATAGAAGCAAGTTGAGTCATGAGACTCCGCATATGATTGACATGGGCAGCCAAAGGAGTGCCACTAGCCATCTTTAATTCAAAGAAAGCAATCTTAAATGACAATTTTGAGATGTAAGAACTAGCACCAAAAATAATGTCAAGCTTCTGCCAAGCTTTAGAAGCAGGCTCTAAATCAGAAATGTGATGAATATAGTCATCTCCTAAGCCAAGAGCAATGATGCCATAGGCTTTCTCCTCTCTAGCAGGATCTCTTGCCGAGCGTGTCGGGAGCTGAGGATTCTCCAACATTAGAGGCTATTGAAGAAGAAGTTGAAGCAGGTTTGACAAGCCCCCAGAGGTTTTCCCTCATCAATGCAAACTTAATCTTCATCTGCCATGTGTGAAAGCCTTTACCATTGAACTTATCCATATTCAAGAAGGTAGCCATGAGAGGGTATAACCCAGAATGGGTAGTGTCTACTCTCTTACAAGGCTAGAAAGAGTTGAAAAACTTCAAAGTACAAGCATTTAGTGTGTCAAAGACTTGTAACCAAATTCCATACTATAAAACATAATGGAAATGATGCTTCCACTTGCATGCTTCATAGAGGTGGCTAAATGAAAGTATTCCAAGCAAATCTAGGTGTAGCAACTTAAACCAAAGCTGTAGCCATAGTTGTAATGAAGCTATTCAACACTTTAAAACATAAAAAATGCTAAAGTAGCATCTAATGTAGCATCAAACTCACAACCTTGTCAAAACTGTCCAAAACAGAGGCCTGAATTTAAAGGGCTTGTATCTCACTCTTCAAAGCAAAGAAAAGAGGGATTTCTAGATAGAAACAAAGCTGGTATACCAGAGAAGAGCCACTGAGGAGGAAAGGTGAAATGTCGCGTCACGTTGCCATAGCTAGCAGCTTGAAAGTCGACTGGTTTTTTTGCTGTTTCTCCCTCCCTGGTGGACCATTTACCTTCAAATCTGGACAGGAGATAGCTCATACTTTTGTGCAAGCTTGGCTTAGAGGAATTTTGGAATGGCTGCTCCAGCAAGTTGCATTGCAAGAAAAGGCATCAGGATGAAAACGACTGTTGCGCAGTTTCGTGGGCAGCATTCTCTAATTCCTCTGACATGGAAGTTTGCCCATATGAAGGGTCTCTCCAACCAGAAGGACCCTGGGAATGGTTGCTTGTAGGTGGTGAAATCAGCTCTCAAAGATTTGGGGAAGAAGGAGGAAAATGGAGAAGATGAGAAACTAGTAGTTTATGCTAGAGATAGCATCTAATGCTAGGCTAGGCTAGATCTAGAATCTAAAGCTCATACCATTTGTAGAATCCCGTAGGATAGAATAGATGCATCTTGCAAGAGGTGTGAGAGCACAATGAAAGAAAGATGGTAGATCTCTATTATGATTGTGAGAGAGAGGACTCTCTCTTACAGAAAGGGGGAGAAGGTAATACCTTCCCTACATAGTGGCAATCAGCCCCTACATCAGTGGGAATCAATCCCTACATTAGTGGGATTGCCTTTTTCTTACATCATCACTTAGGTCACACACTAGACACATCATAGCACTTGATGTGCCTTTACAACACACACAAACACACATGTGACTCCCCTAGATGCACACATGCACCATAGAGCAAGCCCTTGATCATACTTACCCCAACAACTTTTCCACTTGTAAGGTGTTCCCAAGTAAGGGTTCATTTGCTGCGCATACTCCTTTCAGTCCCTCAGGGGACCATTCAAGAGGTGGTGGATCTGATTTTGAGGGAGCTGGCTTTGCAAGATACGATTCAACGATCCTTGTTTAGATTCGTTTGAATTCATTGAAGTGTTTGGCCTTGGCTTTTCTCTGTGATTTCCTCCAGCTTTCTTGTGGGATCTTCTGCTGCTATTCAACTTTGGAGGTTCAACTTTTGGGAGTTCGACTGCCATTAGGGCATGCAGAATGGCTAAGTCATTATCAAAGATTTGATCTTCAATTTCAGCATTCTCAACCTCAATTTCAAGGTCTTAAGGAAAATCAGAGTCATCATTGGTATGGGTACTTTCTTCAGGTTCATTATCCCACTCGAGGTCAGCTGGCACCTCTAGATCGATTGGTTCTTCATGTGTGAGTGGAGGATCTACCTGTAGCACCCTAGCATCTATCTGCGAGAAGATGGGGTCTAATGAATGGTAGTTGTCGATGGTTGCCAATGTTTGTATCCAGTTATTGACATTGCTTTGTGAATCGCCCGCTATGGCATGCTGTTGCATGGGAGCTGATTTGCTTGAGATTGTCATTGAAGATGTGTCATCCAATGCTCTAGGCACAATTGGTTTTATAGCTCCTATCCCCACATTCACCCTGATTGCGGTGCCGCGATTCTGGATTGTCAGTCTATCAGTTCCCCAGTCATGGAGGACTAATGCTTCCCGTAACCAAGGACATCCTAGTAAGATTTGATAGGATTTTTTGGGGACATCCAAGATTGTGAATTGAAGGGAAAAACAGACTCCTGCGACCTTTGTGGACACGCCATTCACTATTCCCAAGAGTTTAGCCCATGAATCATCGACAAGGCGTATGTTGAAATCAGCCTTTTGCATTGGTGGGAGACCCCATTCATCATAGAGCTCCTTTGATAGGACATTTACACGTGCTCCACCAGCCACTATGGCTTGGACTTTAGTATATGCCTTGTGGATCAAAGGCACAGTAATGTTGCGTATGTCATCTCTCTCACCCATCCACATAGAGATATCTTCGATGTCATTCATAGGTGGAGGGCGATTTGCGAGTTCAATCCATCCTTTGAAACTCTCCCAGAGATTGGGACAATTTCGTAGGAGGATTCCGATGGGAATCGACAAAGGGCAACTCAGGATGCTAGAGAGTGCGGCTCCTTCAAGTTGATGTGGTGGTACATTATGTTGTGGAGTCTATTGTTGGAACAGAGGCTTGAGACCAGTATCAATACTTTGTGGGGCCAAGTCATGGATTGGGTCTTGAGCTTGTTTCTCATCCTCAAATCGAACTTGTTCCTTTTGTACCCATTGTTGAAGTGCCTGAAAACAAGCCTTCTCCACTTCTACATTTGGGTATGGAACTTCTTTTATTTGAGGCTCGAAAGTTGATGCGGATGAGCTTGGCTGCTCATTACTTGGCGGAGGTGGAGGCACTTGTTCTTTCTTTTTGAGAAGTCACTTTGGTTGGATTGGAATGTAAGGGTCCTTGGTGGCCTCTTTCTGTTGGTGTGTAATTACATTCACGGGTTGTGATATTATGCTTGTCGACCCTAGACTTTGATGGTCCACCCCAATGATGCTGATTGGGACATCAGGCTTAACCTTTGTTTGTTGTGGGACCTTATTTTTCATGGGACAATCCATTTAGGCATGTCCTATGCCACAATCTCTACAAAGTGGTTAGAAAGTAGTATGAATGGGTTTCAAATCTAATTAAGGGGTAGTAGCTGACCTAATTCAGTTGACCTAACTGGTCTAGTTACTCTAACTAAACTAATTGCCCTAATTGTCTAATTATTATAACTAAACAGTTACCTTAACAAACCTAACTACTTCCACTAACTAGAGTTAGTCTACTAACTAAAGGTCAATTAAGCTAACCTAGTTGTTCAGTTAGTCTAACTGACTAGAAGTTAGACTAACCTAACTATAACTTAACTAACCTAGGTTAAAGCTAACCTAACCTAAGTTAAACTACCTACCTAGGGTTAATCCTAGGATTAGATTAGTTTGTTTGTTTTTTTTTAAATTAATAAATTAGAAAATTAAAAAATTTTGGGAGGGCGGCATCGCTCAGTGGCGAGGGGCGGCGTCTGAGAGGGGGGAAGTTTTTCGAATGTCTGAGAGGGGGGGGGAGCTTTATGTAGGAGGTTTGAAGTGTGGAGGAGTATGGAAGGTGGATGATGGAGGGGAGGCCAGCGGAGAGGATCACAGGGTGGGTAGGAGGCGCCACAGGCACTGCTGGACAGGGAGGCAAGCGTCACGAGAGGGGGCAGGGCAGTCTTGGTGAGGCGGGGCGAGCGTCGCAGGCATGGAGGCAGAATTGGAAGGGTGGGGTGGAGTGTAGGCTACGCCACTGGTGCGGCGTTGCGGGTGACACTGCGTGTGCCACTGCTGGTTGTGCTGCTGTGGGCAGGTGTTGGCGAGCGGGCTACCTTGCCTTAAGGCAAGGCCTTACAGGCCCTTACTAAGGGCTTTAGACTTTAGGTATTAGGTAGGGGCTTTAGGAGGGTAGGGAGTGTGGAGCAATCGGCGAGGGGGGGTAGAGAGAGAGAGGGGGGAGGGAAGAGAGAGAGAGAGAGAGAGAGAGAGAGGGGGGGAGGGAGGGGGTAGAGAGAGAGAGAGAGAGAGAGCACGAGAGAGAGAGAAGAGGGAGGGGGGGGAGAGAGAGAGAGAGAAGCGGGAAGGGGGGGGGAAAGAGGGGGGTTGGAATGGAGGGGGGGGAGGGGGTGGAGGAGATGGAGGGGGGGGGGAGATGGAGGGGAGGGGGTGGTGGTGGAGAGGGGGGGGGGGAGGGGGGGGAAGGAGTGGTGGAGAGGGGGGTGTGGGGGTGGAGATGGAAGGGGGGGAGGAGGGTGGAGGGGGTGGTGGAGATGGAGGAGAGGGGGGGAGAAGGGGGGGTGGTGGAAATGGAGGGGGGGGGAGGGGGTGGTGGTGGAGGGGTGGGTAGAGGGGGAGATGGAGATGGAGGAGGGGGGGGGGGGGTGGAGGACACGGAAGGAGGGGAGTGGTGGAGGGTAGAGAGGGGATGGTGGAGATGGAGGAGCGGGGGGGGGGGGTGGGAATGGAGGGGATGGTGGTCGAGGGGAGAATGGTGGAGGGGGATGGGGAAAAAAGAAAAAAAGAAAAAAACTTGACGGACGGAAAACTTTGATGGAAATCCAAAGGGAGGAAGAGATGGTCACCTGAACACTCTCCAAGTCTTTCTCGATGTAACGGGATTGTTAAGGACGAATGGACGGTGGGTGGATGGCTAGGTTGCATAGGGCTCAGAATGGGGAAGAGGATGGAGGCAAGATGTGAAAGAAGAAGTATGAGAGGGATGGGTGCACTTTTATAGGGAACGAGGGGAAGCTGTGGATTTAGTCAAACACATGTGCACCTTTGAATTTGTCCACATTTGAGTAGTCAAATACATGTGTAGCTTTGAATTTGCCATGCTTGAGTAGGGAGATGCTTTCAATTTTTCTTTTGGGTTATGGCATTTAGAACCTTTAATCATTGATTGCCCATAACTTTTGGTGGTTGTGTCAGAATGTGCTTCTGTAAAAAGGAGAAATGTTCAAATTTTCAAGCTCTACACTTTGACAACCATCACATGGTCTGATTTATTCCTTAAGGTGCTATTTTTCTAGAAAACATGCATAACACCTATTTCATTAATTTTGGACTTTTTGTGTTGTTTTTGGACGAAGCCCAAAAATCCTTCCCAAATGAAAACTTTACTTTGTGAAAATATCCTTCCCAAATCAAAATTTTACTTTCTGAAAATATTCTTCCCAAATCAAAACTTCACTTTGTAGCACTATCATATTCACATAAAAATATTGTTTTTTCAATCTATACTTTTGCACCAACATGCAAGAATTTGAAATAATCCTATATTAGGAATTCTAGCTATATCTAAGTTATTTGTTAATTTAATTATTTTTAATATTTTTCCTTGACGTTTTTCCTTCCCAAATCAAAAGTTCACTTTGTGGCACTTTCATATTCACATAAAAATATTGTTTTTTCAATCTATACTTTTGCACCAACATGCAAGAATTTGAAATAATCCTATATTAGAAATTCTAGCTATATCTAAGTTATTTTTTAATTTAATTATTTTTAACATTTTTCCTTGACGTGATAAATTTATAAATCCATGAAAGGAGACTTAAATATTTCATGAAAATAACATTGTCACTTGCAATATGCACAAAATTTTTAAAACTTTTAATAAATAAAAAAAAGACATGATGCCATAAGACCCAAGTTTTGTATTGAACCAAAGAGGTATAATAGCAATTATAGCTATTATTATATGATTACATTGAGAGACGTTGCTCTCAGCTAAAGTCTTTATATCCAAAATGATATAGATTGAACATATGTTTACAATTTAAATTGTTGCTTTTAAAGAGCCTCAATTCATGCCATCTGCATAATTTGACTCCCCATTGTCTTATTGCTCAATGTCATGACAGTCCCTTGCCAGGTGCCATCTGCATAATTTGACTCCCACTTGTCTTGCCAAGCCTTGCCCCTTGGGTGCATTGACTCCCCATTGTCTTATTGCTCAATTCGATAGTCCCTTGCCAGGTGCCATCTGCATTAACTCCCTATTGTCTTGCCAAGCCTTGACCCTTGGGTGACATCCAGTGCAAAATATAGGTGCCATATGTATTAACTCCCACAAGTTATCTTGCCAAGCCTTGCCCCTTGGGTGCATTGACTCCCCATTGTCTTATTGCTCAATGTGATAGTCCCTTGCTAGGTGCCATCTGCATTAACTCCCTATTGTCTTGGCAAGCCTTGACCCTTGGGTGACATCCAGTGCATATTTTGACTCTCATTTGACATAGGAGGTGATGACTCTGATTATAATTGTCTTGGATTGGCTTCTTGCCTAGTACCCAAATAAAATCCTTCAATGGACTTCAATACAAAGCTTTAATCATGGACATTATTCATTTGCGCTGTCTCCTTCTACTTCCTCCATGGCGAGCATCCTTAAAAATTCATGTATATGCAAAATAGTTTGATGTGGTATTTTTATTTTTCCTTCTACCTCATATCCCATGCGCTTCTTTGATTTCTTTGCCCTTGAATGCCAAGACACTATGATTATCTCCATCGAAACTTGAGAGACCGCTTCATCATTTGGGACCCACTCCTTCATTATACAATTAGTATACAATGTGTTGTTATCCATATTCTCCTTCCTGCCCTTTGGCTCATACCATACCGCTGTAAATGTTGTAGCTCTCCCTTGGTCATCTCTTTGCACATCAACTACTTTTGCAACCCAAAACTTCACATTCTCATATTCATCATCCGATGGCCGAACCACAACAAAACAATCGACCTCTATATCTCCTTGTGGCATAAACTCTCTCTTCTTCGGTCCACAATATGGATGTGGGAGTAATGATACAAATTCATTTTCAAAGACTGGAGTTGTGGGTGCAAATCGTTATGAACATTTGGCCAAAACATATTGCATTCTTCCTTGACATCCTTTGAGCCTCGCATTCTCTCAAGGTCCTTTATTAAATTTTGTGTCTTGTTAATTACAGTGGTAGTGTGTTCTCTCTAAGTAGGCTTTGAATCAGGATATCTCCGGAGAATTTCCTCTTTGTATGTAATAAATGCTTTTAATCCTTCTATTTCACAATTAGACCTCTCATTGAATTCTTGTATAGGAGCCCATGTTGGATACCTTTCCTTGCTACTGGGAATTGAAGTTAAGAGACTGTAAGGTTCTTCAGGTTCCCATTTTGTATCATGAGAACACTGTTGCCATTACATTACGTGTTTTTCATCTTTAAAAAAAAAACGAAAGTAGTGTGGATTGGTATGACCTGTCAATGCATCACCACCCGTTTGTATGAAAGGTAGAATGAAGCTCTTCCAATCATACATTCTTTCGAGTCTCTCACATACTATACTTTTCTTACGACCACCAACTTACCTGCCACATCTTCTTACCAAGTCATCTATTGTCTCCACATCCTTGCATTTAAGCTCCCTTGAGACTGTGCTAAAAACCTGATTGATATCCTCATGTGTATGCCCAACATACAAAAATCCACATTCGACCTCATTGAAGATTCGATGAGCAACTAGCATGGAGCAGAATGCAAACATGAGTACATTCTTATTTTCTCACCAACAATTATCAGCTTGTATTCTCAAAGTCGGTGGTAGGCGACCTTTTTTTGCATGTACATTGCGAATTGCCTTCATAATGGATGTTACAACTTGATTGCTATCATGTAGATGCAAGGAATCAATCCATATATCTGCAAAGAACTTAATTCCATGCACTAACACTCCACATAGATGTGTCTTTAGAAAGTGCTTTCCTTATTATTTAGGTGGAGTGGCAACAAAACGAGGCAATGTTGTTGTATTCTAATCCATGCCATCTACAATAAGGCACATGTAGTCATCGGGATGCGAAATAGCTTGCTCCTTCCAAAATGCATATTTTTGTCTGGAATGTCGAATAAGGTCATGATGAGATTTTTGGTTTTTTTTGTATAATTCCCTTTGATTTGGACATGTTGCACTCTCAATCGCTCGCTTTAAATCATCACAGACATTGCACTTTGACATTTTTTGCCTCCTTGGGATTTTAACATATCCAAAGTTCTTCTTCCAAAGAGTATACAAAGTATGAGAAGAAGCTACGGCATCCCCTCTTTGCCTTTGCTTTTCTGCAATAGAGTCAAATACTTCGAGCTTTGTAAAGCCCATTGGAAGGTGCATTTCAGTGATCGCGTCACCGTTAGGGAGTTTGGTAGATATATGGGGTTGAGGTAAAGCATTTTCATGTATGAAGTCTTGCAAAATTGCTGCTGCCCTGATAGTTGAGATTCTTGATTTGGACCTTCCTCTATTACCGTGAATGCTAAATGTGTTGCCGCCCTTTGCCTTGGTGACTAAATCCCAATATGTACCATGGGATAATCCAGTAATATTGCGATATGCCTTATTGCAAATCCTTTTTCCATTTACGAGAGGTTTTACCTTTTGTCTTGAACGTAGCCTTTTATTGCCATTCTGAAGAAAGCAAGAGAGACTTGTGAGAAGGTATTCATTTCTTTCGCTTCCTCTTCTTTGCCACATGTGTCCTCTACATTCCCTGATGTCTGCAAGATCAATGAAGTGCATACATCTTCGCTTGCAACATAGATATCTCAATGCATTTAACATGTTCTCCTCTTTCATTACTCTCTTCCTCTTTGGTTGCTTTTGTGGATCTGCCTGGATTCGCTTTCTCTTCATGCATATGTATGACCGTTTTCGTTCCTCGTGCACATTGTTATCTGTATTTATGTACTTCTTCTCCTCACATTTGTTTGTAACCAAGCATCCATGATTGGTCGTTGCATCCTTGTCCATGATAGAGCTTGGCACATGGGCACGCTTTTTAGGTCCTTTGATATTGTAATATACCTTGTCTTTATCATTGAAAACCACGTGCCTCTTTCTCATGTTTAAAAATTGCATGCTCCATCTCATATTCTTGCCTACCTCATAGTAGGGATCACATAAGGATGTTATGTTATCAACCATACCATCATCAGTGACTTTTAGAATCCTCATCTGTGCAAATGACCATTGCTCCACTTGTTCAAATCCCAATACATCACCTTCTGCTACAGTCTTATTTGCAAATGATCTCATTTGTAAAATGTCCCCTATAGTAAAATCCAAGGTGGTGCACTTTGTATTCTTGATAATGTCTGTTGCATAAGTCTCATCTTTGTCCCATGCTATAAATGATTTGTTGGATGTATTGTAGGGCATAACATCTCCAAGTGTTTCCATATCTCCACATTTATACTTTAGCTCAACATGTGCGCTAAGAATCTTTGATATAGTAACTGCCACCTTATCTTCGCCAAGTCTTCGGAAGTGGCAAACTGAATTGGGATCACTATCATGGATTGTAGCAAATGCATCAATCGAGCATTAAATACTATTTTTGCTCTAGTGTCATGCACATCTGTAAAAAAAACATGCTGCTAGGTGTGTTATCCGATCAAGTACTTATGCGATGGGAATGCCACTTTGCATGTAAGTCCATTCCACTTGGTTGAAGGTGTGTGTAAAGTATTGTGCCCATCGAATACGCTTTGCATTGTGGATCAAGCATAAAACACCGTTTTTGCCTTAGTGTCATGCACAACCATGAAAAAACACGGTCCTAGGTGTGTTATTCAAACAAGTACTTATCGGATGGGGGCTCCACTTTGCACACAAGACCGTTTCAACTACGTTGAGGTGCCTGCAAACTATTGTCACCATCGGATATGCTTTGCATGGTCGATCACGCCTTATACACCATTTTTTCTCTAGTGATATGCACATCCGTAAAAAAACACGCCCTTAGGTGTGTTATCTGACCAAGTACTTATCGGATGGGTGTGCCTTTTTCAGAACATTTCAATACCACCTAGGTTGAGGCATATGAAAAGTGTTGTGCCCATCGGATATCCTTTGCATGATCGATCGAGCAATAAATACTATTTTTGCTCGTGTCATGCACATCCGTAAAAAAACACGATGCTAGGTATGTTATCTGATCAAGCACTTATGGGATGGGAGTGCCACTTTGCATGTAAGTCAAATCCAGCTAGTTGAAGGTGTGTGCAAAGTATTGTTTCCATCGGATATGCTTTGCATTGTCGATCAAGCATAAAACACCGTTTTTGCCTTGCAGATCCGCAAAAAAACATGCCCTTAGGTATGTTATCTGACCAAGTACTTATCGATGGGTGTGCCTCTTTGAGAACATTTCAATACCACCTAGGTTAAGGTGTAGGAAAAGTATTGTGCCCATTGGATATGCTTTGCATGGTCGATCGAGCATTAAATACCATTTTTACCTTAGTGTCATGCACATCCATAAAAAAACACGCTCCTAGGTGTGTTATCCGATCAAGTACTTATGCGATGGGAATGCCACTTTGCATGTAAGTCAATTCCACCTAGTTGAAGGTGTGTGCAATGTATTGTGCCCATCAGATATGCTTTGCATTGTCGATCAAGCATAAAACACCATTTTTGCCTTTGTATCATGCACAACAATATAAAAACAGGGCCGTAGGTGTGTTATTCACATAAGTACTTATTGGATGGGGGCTCCACTTTGCACACAAGTCTGTTTCAACTACATTGAGGTGCGTGCAAAGTATTGTCACCATCGGATATGCTTTGCATGGTCGATCACGCATTATACACCATTTTTTCCCTAGTGATATGGACATCCGCAAAAAAACATGCCATTAGGTGTGTTATCTGACCAAGTACTTATCCGATGGGTGTGCCTCTTTGAGAACATTTCAATACCACCTAGGTTGAGGTGTACGAAAAGTTTTGTGCCCATCGGATATCCTTTGCATGGTCGATCGAGCATTAAATACTATTTTTGCTCGTGTCAAGCACATCCATAAAAAAACACATTGCTAGGTATGTTATCCGATCAAGCACTTATGGGATGGGGATGCCACTTTGCATGTAAGTCAATTCCACCTATTTGAAGGTGTGTGCAAAGTATTGTGCCCATCGGATATGCTTTGCATTGTCGATCAAGCATAAAACACCGTTTTTGCCTTAGTGTCGTGCACAACCATGAAAAAACATAGTCCTAGGTGTGTTATTCAAACAAGTACTTATCGGATGGGGGCTCCACTTTTCATACAAGTCCGTTTAAACTACGTTGAGGTGTGTGTAAAGTATTGTCACCATCGGATATGATTTGCATGGTCGATCATTTATTATACACCGTTTCTTCCCTAGTGGTATGCACATCCGCAAAAAAACACGCCCTTAGGTGTGTTATCTGACCAAGTACTTATCAGATGGGTGTGCCTCTTTGAGAACATTTCAATACCACCTAGGTTGTGGTTTAGGAAAAGTATTGTGCCCATCGGATATCCTTTGCATGGTTGATCAAGCATGAAATACTATTTTTGCTCTAGTGTCATGCACATCCGTAAAAAAACACACTGCTAGGTATGTTATCTGATCAAGCACTTATGGGATGGGTGGGCCACTTTGTATATAATTGAATTCCACCTAGTTGAAGGTGTGTGCAAAGTATTGTGCCCATTGGATATGCTTTGCATTGAAGATCAAGCATAAAACACCGTTTTTGCCTTAGTGTCATGCACAACCATGAAAAGACACGGTCCTAAGTGTGTTAATCAAACAAGTACTTATCGGATGGGGGATCCAGTTTGCACGCAAGTCCGTTTCAACTAGCTTGAAATGCGTGCAAAGTATTTTCACCATCGGATATGCTCTGCGTGGTCGATTACGCATTATACAACGTTTTTCCCGTAGTGATATGCACATCTGCAAAAAAACATGCCCTTAGGTATGTTATCTGACTAAGTACTTATCAAATGGGTGTGCCTATTTGAGAACATTTCAATACCGCCTAGGTTGAGGTATAGGAAAATTATTGTGCCTATCGGATATGCTTTGCATGGTCGATCGAGCATTAAATACCATTTTTGCCGTAGTGTCATGCACATCCGTAAAAAAACACGCTGCTAGGTGTGTTATCTGATCAACCACTTATGCGATGGGAATGCCACTTTGCATGTAATTCAATTTCACCTAGTTGAAGGTGTGTGCAAAGTATTGTGCCCATCCGATATGCTTTGCATTGTCGATCAAGCATAAAACACCGTTTTTCCCTTAGTGTTATGCACAACCATATAAAAACATGGTCCTAGGTGTGTTATTCAAACTAGTACTTATCGGATGAAGGCTCCACTTTGCACGCAAGTCCGTTTCAACTACGTTGAGGAGCGTGCAAAGTATTGTCACCATCAGATATGCTTTGCATGGTTGATCACGCATTATACACCATTTTTTCCGTAGTGATATGCACATCCGCAAAAAAACACGCCCTTAGGTGTGTTATCTGACCAAGTACTTATCGGATGGGTATGCCTCTTTGAGAACATTTCAATACCACCTAGGTTGAGGCATACGAAAAGTGTTATACCCATTGGATATCCTTTGCATTGTCGATCGAGCATTAAATACTATTTTTGCTCTAGTGTCATGCACATCCGTAAAAAAACATGCTGCTAGGTATGTTATCCGATCAAGCACTTATGGGATGGGTGTGCCACTTTGCATGTAAGTCAATTCCACCTAGTTGAAGGTGTGTGAAAAGTATTGTGCCCATCGAATATGCTTTGCATTGTCGATCAAGCATAAAACACCATTTTTGCCTTAGTGTCATGCACAACCATGTAAAAACACGGTCCTAGGTATGTTATTCAAACAAGTACTTATCGGATGGGGGCTCCACTTTGCACCCAAGTCCGTTTCAGCTAAGTTGAGGTGTGTGCAAAGTATTGTCACCATTGGATATGATTTGCATGGTGGATCTGCATTATACACCATTTTTTCCCTAGTGGTATGCACATCCGCAAAAAAACACGCCCTTAGCATGGTTGATCGAGCATTAAATACTATTTTTGTTCTAGTGTCATGCACATCCATAAAAAAACACGCTGCTAGGTATATTATCCGATCCAGCACTTATGGGATGGGCGTGTAACTTTGGATGTAAGTGAATTCCACCTAGTTGAAGGTGTGTGCAAATTATTGTGCCCATCGGATATGATTTGCATTATCGATCAAGGATAAAACACCATTTTTGCCTTAGTGTCATGCACAACCATATAAAAACACGGCCGTAGGTGTGTTATTCAAATAAGTACTTATCAGATGGGGGATGTACTTTGAACGCAAGTTTGTTTCAACTACATTGAGGTGCGTGCAAAGTATTGTCACCATCGGATATGCTTTGCATGGTCGATCACGCATTATACACCATTTTTTCCCTAGTGATATGCACATCCGCAAGAAAACACGCCCTTAGGTGTGTTATCTGACCAAGTACTTATCGGATGGGTGTGCCTCTTTGAGAACATTTCAATACCACCTAGGTTGAGGTGTACGAAAATTGTTAAAATGCCCTTAGGTATGTTATCTAACCAAGTACTTATCGGATGGGTGTGCCTCTTTGATAACATTTCAATACTGCCTAGGTTGAGGTATAGGAAAAGTATTGTGCCCATCAGATATGCTTTGCATGGTCGATCGAGCATTAAATACCATTTTTGCCATAGTGTCATGCACATCCGTAAAAAAACACGCTGCTAGGTGTGTTATCCGATCAACCACTTATGCGATGGGAATGCCACTTTGCATGTAAGTCAATTACACCTAGTTGAAGGTGTCTGCAAAGTATTGTGCCCATCGGATATGCTTTGCATTGTCGATCGAGCATAAAACACCGTTTTTCCCTTAGTGTTATGCACAACCATATAAAAACATGGTCCTAGGTGTGTTATTCAAACTAGTACTTATCGGATGAAGGCTCCACTTTGCACGCAAGTCCGTTTCAACTACGTTGAGAAGCGTGCAAAGTATTGTCACCATCAGATATGCTTTGCATGGTCGATCACGCATTATACACCATTTTTTCCCTAGTGATATGCACATCCGCAAAAAAACACACCCTTAGGTGTGTTATCTGACCAAGTACTTATCGGATGGGTGTGCCTCTTTGAGAACATTTCAATACCACCTAGGTTGAGGCATACGGAAAGTGTTGTGCCCATCGGATATCCTTTGCATGGTCGATCGAGCATTAAATACTATTTTTGCTCTAGTGTCATGCACATCCGTAAAAAAACATGCTGCTAGGTATGTTATCCGATCAAGCACTTATGGATGGGCGTGCCACTTTGCATGTAAGTCAATTCCACCTAGTTGAAGGTGTGTGCAAAGTATTGTGCCCCATCGAATATGCTTTGCAGTGTCGATCAAGCATAAAACACCGTTTTTGCCTTAGTGTCATGCACAACCATGTAAAAACACGGACCTAGGTATGTTATTCAAACAAGTACTTATCGGATGGGGGCTCCACTTTGCACGCAAGTTCGTTTCAACTACGTTGAGGTGTGTGCACAGTATTGTCACCATCGGATATGATTTGCATGGTGGATCTGCATTATACACCGTTTTTTCCCTAGTGGTATGCAGATCCGCAAAAACACACACCCTTAGGTGTGTTATCTAACCAAGTACTTATCGGATGGGTGTGCCTCTTTGAGAACATTTCAATACCACCTAGATCGAGCATTAAATACTATTTTTGCTCTAGTGTCATGCACATCCGTTAAAAAACACGCTGCTAGGTATATTATCCGATCAAGCACTTATGGGATGGGTGTGCCACTTTGGATGTAAGTGAATTCCACCTAGTTGAAGGTGTGTGCAAATTATTGTGCCCATCGGATATGATTTGCATTGTCGATCAAGCATAAAACACCGTTTTTGCCTTAGTGTTATGCACAACCATATAAAAACAGGGCCGTAGGTGTGTTATTCAAACAAGTACTTATCGGATGGGGGCTCCACTTTGCACGCAAGTTTGTTTCAACTACGTTGAGGTGCGTGCAAAGTATTGTCACCATTGGATATGCTTTGCATGGTCGATCACGCATTATACACCATTTTTTCCCTAGTGATATGCACATTCGCAAAAAGACATGCCCTTAGGTGTGTTATCTGACCAAGTACTTATCGGATGGGTGTGCCTCTTTGAGAACATTTCAATACCACCTAGGTTGAGGCGTACGAAAAGTGTTGTGCCCATCGGATATCCTTTGCATGGTCAATCGAGCATTAAATACTATTTTTGCTCTAGTGTCATGCACATCCGTAAAAAAACACGCTGCTAGGTATGTTATCCGATCAAGCACTTATGGGATGGGCATGCCACTTTGCATGTAAGTCAATTCCACCTAATTGAAGGTGTGTGAAAAGTATTGTGCCCATTGGATATGCTTTGCATTGTCGATTAAGCATAAAATACCGTTTCTGCCTTAGTGTCATGCACAACCATGAAAAAACACGGTCCTAAGTGTGTTAATGAAACAAGTACTTATCGGATGGGGGCTCCAGTTTGCCCAAGTCCGTTTCAACTAGGTTGAGATGCGTGCAAAGTATTGTCATCATCGGATATGCTCTGCATGGTCGATTACGCATTATACAACGTTTTTCCCGTAGTGATATGCACATCCGCAAAAAAAATGCCCGTAGGTATGTTATCTGACCAAGTACTTATCGGATGGGTGTGCCTCTTTGAGAACATTTCAATACCACCTAGGTTGAGGTATAGGAAAAGTATTGTGCCCATCAGATATGCTTTGCATGGTCGATCGAGCATTAAATACCATTTTTGCCTTAGTGTCATGCACATTCGTAAAAAAACATGCTGCTAGGTGTGTTAGCCGATCAACCACTTATGCGATGGTAATGCCACTTTGCATGTAAGTCAATTCCACCTAGTTGAAGGTGTGTGCAAAGTATTGTGCCCATCAGATATGCTTTGCATTGCCGATCAAGCATAAAACATCGTTTTTACCTTAGTGTTATGCACAACCATATAAATTCACGGTCCTAGGTGTGTTATTCAAACTAGTACTTATCGGATGAAGGCTCCACTTTGCACGCCAGTCCGTTGCAACTACGTTGAGGAGTGTGCAAAGTATTGTCACCATCGGATATGCTTTGCATGGTCGATCACGCATTATACACCATTTTTTCCCTAGTGATATGCACATCTGCAAAAAAACACGCCCTTAGGTGTGTTATCTGACCAAGTACTTATCGAATGGGTGTACCTCTTTGAGAACATTTCAATACAACCTAGGTTGAGGCATACGGAAAGTGTTGTGCCCATCGGATATCCTTTGCATGGTCGATCGAGCATTAAATACTATTTTTGCTCTAGTGTCATGCACATCCGTAAAAAAACACGCTGCTAGGTATGTTATCCGATCAAGCACTTATGGGATGAGCGTGCCACTCTGCATGTAAGTCAATTCCACCTACTTGAAGGTGTGTGCAAAGTATTGTGCCCATCGGATATGCTTTGCATTTTTTATCAAGCATAAAACACCGTTTTTGCCTTAGTGTCATGCACAACCATGTAAAAACATGGTCCTAGGTGTGTTATTCAAATAAGTACTTATCGGATGGGGGCCGCACTTTTCACGCAAGTCTCTTTCAACTACATTGAGGTGTGTGCAAAGTATTGTCACCATCGGATATGATTTGCATGGTCGATCTGCATTATACACCGTTTTTTCCCTAGTGGTATGCACATCCGCAAAAAAACACGCCATTAGGTGTGTTATCTGACCAACTACTTATCAGATGGGTGTGCCTCTTTGAGAACATTTCAATACCACCTAGGTTGAGGTGTACAAAAAGTATTGTGCCCATCGGATATCCTTTGCATGGTTGATCAAGCATTAAATACTATTTTTCCTCGTGTCATGCACATTCGTAAAAAAACACGCTGCTAGGTATGTTATCCGATCAAGCACTTATGGGATGGGCGTGCCACTTTGCATGTAAGTCAATTCCACCTAGTTGAAGGTGTGTGCAAATTATTGTGCCCATCGGATATGCTTTGCATTGTCGATCAAGCATAAAACACCGTTTTTGCCTTAGTGTCATGCACAACCATATAAAAACACGGCCGTAGGTGTGTTATTCAAATAAGTACTTATCCGATGGGGGCTCCACTTTGCACGCAAGTCCGTTTCAACTACATTGACATGCGTGCAAAGTATTGTCACCATCGGATATGCTTTGCATGGTCGATCACGCATTATACACCAATTTTTCCCTAGTGATATGCACATCCGCAAAAAAACATGCCCTTAGGTGTGTTTTCTGACAAAGTACTTATCGAATGGGTGTGCCTCTTTGAAAACATTTCAATATTACCTAGGTTGAGGCGTACAAAAAGTGTTGTGCCCATCGGATATCCTTTGCATGGTCGATTGTGCATGAAATACTATTTTTACTCGTGTCATGCACATCCGTAAAAAAACACGCTACTAGGCATGTTATCTAATCAAGCACTTATGGGATGGGCATGCCACTTTGCATGTAAGTCAATTCCACCTAGTTGAAGGTGTGTGCAATGTATTGTGCTCATCGGATATGCTTTGCATTGTCGATCAAGCATAAAACTCCGTTTTTGCCTTAGTGTCATGCACAACCATGAAAAAACACGGTCCTAAGTGTGTTAATGAAACAGGTACTTATCGGATGGCGGTTCCAGTTTGCACGCAAGTTTGTTTCAACTAGGTTGAGATGCGTGCAAAGCATTGTCACCATCAGATATGCTCTGCATGGTCGATTACGCATTATACAATGTTTTTCCCGTAGTGATATGCACATCCGCAAAAAAACATGCCCTTAGGTATGTTATCTGACCAAGTACTTATCGGATGGGTGTGCCTCTTTGAGAACATTTCAATACCACCTAGGTTAAGGTGTAGGAAAAGTATTGTGCCCATCTGATATGCTTTGCATGGTGGATCAAGCATTAAATACCATTTTTGCCTTAGTGTGATGCACATCCGTAATAAAAACACCCTGCTAGGTGTGTTATCCGATCAAGTACTTATGCGATGGGAATGCCACTTTGCATGTAAGTCAATTCCACCTAGTTGAAGGTGTGTGCAAAGTATTGTGCCCATCGGATATGCTTTGCATTGTCGATCAAGCATAAAACACCGTTTTTTCCGTTGTGTCATGCACAAGCATATAAAAACACGGCCGTAGGTGTGTTATTCAAATAAGTACTTATCGGATGGGGGCTCCACTTTTCACACAAGTCCGTTTCAACCACATTGAGGTGTGTGCAAAGTATTGTCACCATCGGATATGCTTTGCATGGTCGATCACGCATTATACACCATTTTTTCCCTAGTGATATGGACATCCGCAAAAAAACATGCCATTAGGTGTGTTATCTGACCAAGTACTTATCGGATGGGTGTGCCTCTTTGAGAACATTTCAATACCACCTAGGTTGAGGTGTACGAAAAGTGTTGTGCCCATCGGATATCCTTTGCATGGTCGATCGAGCATTAAATACTATTATTGCTCGTGTCATGCACATCCGTAAAGAAACACACTGCTAGGTATGTTATTCGATCAAGCACTTATGGGATGGGCGTGCGACTTTCCATGTAAGTCAATTCCACCGAGTTCAAGGTGTGTGTAAAGTATTGTGCCCATCGGATAGCTTTGCATTGTCGATCAAGCATAAAACACTGTTTTTGCCTTAGTGTCATGCACAACCATGAAGAAACACAGTCCTAGGTGTGTTATTCAAACCTGTACTTATTGGATGGGGGCTCCACTTTGCACGCAAGTCCTTTTCAACTAAGTTGAGGTGTGTGCAAAGTATTGTCACCATCGGATATGATTTGCATGGTCGATCACGTATTATACACCGTTTTTCCCCTAGTGGTATGCACATCCACAAAAAAACACGTCCTTAGGTGTGTTATCTGACCAAGTACTTATCGGATGGGTGTGTCTCTTTGACAAAATTTCAATACCACCTAGGTTGAGGTGTACGAAAAGTGTTGTGCCCATCGGATATCCTTTGCATGGTCGATCGAGCATTAAATACTATTTTTGCTCTAGTGTCATACACATTCGTAAAAAAACACGCTGCTAGGTATGTTATCCGATCAAGCACTTATGGGATGGGCGTGCCACCTTGCATCATTGCATGTGAGTCAATTCCACCTAGTTGAAGGTTTGTGCAAAGTATTGTGCCCATCGGATATGCTTTGCATTGTCGATCAAGCATAAAACACCGTTTTTTCCTTAGTGTCTTGCACAACCATATAAAAACACGACTGTAGGTGTGTTATTCAAACAAGTACTTATCGGATGGGGGATCCACTTTGCACTCTAGTCCGTTTCATCTACGTTGAGGTGCGTGCAAAGTATTGTCACCATCGGATATGCTTTGCATGGTCGATCACGCATTATACAGCATTTTTTCCCTAGTGATATGGACATCCGCAAAAAAACATGCCATTAGGTGTGTTATCTGACCAAGTACTTATCGGATGGGTGTGCCTCTTTGAGAACATTTCAATACCACCTAGGTTGAGGTGTACGAAAAGTGTTGTGCCCATCGGATATCCTTTGCATGGTCGATCGAGCATTAAATACTATTATTGCTCGTGTCATGCACATCCGTAAAGAAACACACTGCTAGGTATGTTATTCGATCAAGCACTTATGGGATGGGCGTGCGACTTTCCATGTAAGTCAATTCCACCGAGTTCAAGGTGTGTGTAAAGTATTGTGCCCATCGGATAGCTTTGCATTGTCGATCAAGCATAAAACACTGTTTTTGCCTTAGTGTCATGCACAACCATGAAGAAACACAGTCCTAGGTGTGTTATTCAAACCTGTACTTATTGGATGGGGGCTCCACTTTGCACGCAAGTCCTTTTCAACTAAGTTGAGGTGTGTGCAAAGTATTGTCACCATCGGATATGATTTGCATGGTCGATCACGTATTATACACCGTTTTTCCCCTAGTGGTATGCACATCCACAAAAAAACACGTCCTTAGGTGTGTTATCTGACCAAGTACTTATCGGATGGGTGTGTCTCTTTGACAAAATTTCAATACCACCTAGGTTGAGGTGTACGAAAAGTGTTGTGCCCATCGGATATCCTTTGCATGGTCGATCGAGCATTAAATACTATTTTTGCTCTAGTGTCATACACATTCGTAAAAAAACACGCTGCTAGGTATGTTATCCGATCAAGCACTTATGGGATGGGCGTGCCACCTTGCATCATTGCATGTGAGTCAATTCCACCTAGTTGAAGGTTTGTGCAAAGTATTGTGCCCATCGGATATGCTTTGCATTGTCGATCAAGCATAAAACACCGTTTTTTCCTTAGTGTCTTGCACAACCATATAAAAACACGACTGTAGGTGTGTTATTCAAACAAGTACTTATCGGATGGGGGCTCCACTTTGCACTCTAGTCCGTTTCATCTACGTTGAGGTGCGTGCAAAGTATTGTCACCATCGGATATGCTTTGCATGGTCGATCACGCATTATACAGCATTTTTTCCCTAATGATATGCACATCCGTAAAAAACACGACCTTAGGTGTGTTATCTGATCAAGTACTTATCGAATGGGTGTGCCTCTTTGAGAGCATTTTAATATCACCTAGTGGGAGGCGTACGAAAAGTGTTGTGCCCATCGGATATCCTTTGCATGGTCGATCGAGCATTAAATACTATTTTTGCTCTAGTGTCATGCACATCCGTAAAAAAACACGCTGCTAGGTATGTTATCCGATCAAGCACTTATGGGATGGGCATGCCACTTTGCATGTAAGTCTATTTCACCTAGTTGAAGGTGTGTGCAAAGTATTGTGCCCATCGGATATGCTTTGCACTATCGATCAAGCATAAAACACCGTTTTTGCCTTGGTGTCATGCACAACCATGAAAAAACACGGTCCTAAGTGTGTTAATGAAACAAGTACTTATCGGATGGGGGCTCCAGTTTGCACGCAAGTCTGTTTCAACTAGGTTGAGATGCGTGCAAAGTATTGTCACCATCGGATAGGCTTTGCATGGTCGATTATGTATTATACAACGTTTTTCCTGTAGTGATATGCACATCCGCAAAAAAACATGCCCTTAGTTATGTTATCTGACCAAGTACTTATCGGATGGGTGTGCCTCTTTGAGAACATTTCAATACCACCTAGGTTAAGGTGTAGGAAAAGAATTGTGCCCATCGGATATGCTTTGCATGGTCGATCGAGCATTAAATATGATTTTTGCCTTAGTGTCATGCACATCCATACCAAAACACGCTGCTAGGTGTGTTATCCGATCAAGTACTTATGCGATGGGAATGCCACTTTGCATGTAAGTCAATTCCACCTAGTTGAATGTGTGTGCAAAGTCTTGTGCCCATCGGATATGTTTTGCATTGTCGATCAAGCATAAAACGCCATTTTTTCCTTTGTATCATGCACAACCATATAAAAACATGGCCGTAGGTGTGTTATTCAAATAAGTACTTATCGGATGGGTGCTCCACTTTGCACACAAGTCCATTTCAACTACATTGACGTGCATGCAAAGTATTGTCACCATCGGATATGCTTTGCATGGTCGATCACACATTATACACCATTTTTTCCCTAGTGATATGCACATCCGCAAAAAAACACGCCATTAGGTGTGTTATCTGACCAAGTACTTATCGGCTGGGTGTGCCTCTGTGAGAACATTCCAATACCACCTAGGTTGAGGTGTAGGAAAAGTGTTGTGCCCATTGGATATCCTTTGCATGATCGATCGAGCAATAAATATAATTTTTGTGCTAGTGTCATGCACATCCGTAAAAGAACACGCTGCTAGGCATGTTATCCGATCAAGCACTTATGGGATGGGAGTTCCACTTTGCATGTAAGTCAATTCCACCTAGTTGAAGGTGTGTGCAAAGTATATTGCACCTATCGGATATGCTTTGCATTGTCGATCAAGCATAAAACACCGTTTTTGCCTTAGTGTCATGCACAACCATGAAAAAACACGATCCTGAGTGTGTTAATTAAACAAGTACTTATTGGATGGGGGCTCCACTTTGCACGCAAGTCCGTTTCAACTACATTGAGGTGTGTGCAAAGTATTGTCACCATCGGATATGATTTGCATGGTCGATCAGGTATTATACACCGTTTTTTCCCTAGTGGTATGCACATCCACAAAAAAACACGCCCTTACGTGTGTTATCTGACCAAGTACTTATCGGATGGGTGTGCCTCTTTGAGAACATTTCAATACCACCTAGGTTGAGGTGTACGAAAAGTGTTGTGCCCATTGGATATCCTTTGCATGGTCGATCGAGCATTAAATACTATTTTTGCTCTAGTGTGATGCACATTCGTAAAAAAATACGCTGCTAGGTATGTTATCCAATCAAGCACTTATGGGATGGGCGTGCACCTTGCATGTAAGTCAATTCCACCTAGTTGAAGGTGTGTGCAAAGTATTGTGCCCATCGGATATGCTTTGCATTGTCGATCAACCATAAAATACCGTTTTTGCCTTAGTGTCTTGCACAACCATATAAAAACACGACCGTAGGTGTGTTATTCAAATAAGTACTTATCGGATGGGGGCTCCACTTTGCACACAAGTCCATTTAAACTACATTGAGGTGCGTGCAAAGTATTGTCACCATCGGATATGCTTTGCATGGTCGATCACGCATTATACAGCATTTTTTCCCTAGTGATATGCACATCTGTAAAAAATACGCCCTTAGGTATGTTATCTGATCAAGTACTTATCGAATGGGTGTGCCTCTTTAAGAGCATTTCAATATCACCTAGGTTGAAGCGTACGAAAAGTGTTGTGCCCATCGGATATCCTTTGCATGGTCGATCGAGCATTAAATACTATTTTTGCTCTAGTGTCATGCACATCCGTAAAAAAACATGCTGCTAGGTATGTTATCCGATCAAGCACTTATGGGATGGGCATGCCACTTTGCATGCAAGTCAATTCCACCTAGTTGAAGGTGTGTGCAAATTATTGTGTCCATTGGATATGCTTTGCACTATCGATCAAGCATAAAACACCGTTTTTGCCTTAGTGTCATGCACAACCATGAAAAAACACGGTCCTAAGTGTGTTCATGAAACAAGTACTTATGAGATGGGGGCTCGAGTTTGCACGCAAGTCCGTTTCAACTAGGTTGAGATGCGTGCAAAGTATTGTCAGCATCAGATATGCTCTCCATGGTTGATTACGCATTATACAACGTTTTTCCTGTAGTGATATGCACATCTGCAAAAAAAATGCCCTTAGGTATGTTATCTAACCAAGTACTTATCGGATGGGTGTGCCTCTTTGAGAACATTTCAATACCACCTAGGTTAAGGTGTAGGAAAAGTATTGTGCCCATCGGATATGCTTTGCATGGTCGATTGAGCATTAAATACCAATTTTGCCTTAGTGTCATGCACATCCGTATAAAAACATGCTGCTGGGTGTATTATCCGGTCAAGTACTTATGTGATGGGAATGCCACTTTGCATGTAAGTCAATTCCACCTAGTTAAAGGTGTGTGCAAAGTATTGTGTCCATTGGATATGCTTTGCATTGTCGATCAAGCATAAAACACCATTTTTTCCTTTGTGTCATGCACAACCATATAAAAACACGGCCGTAGGTGTGTTATTCAAATAAGTACTTATCGAATAGGGCCTCCACTTTGCATGCAAATCCGTTTCAACTACCTTGAGCTGAGTGCAAAGTATTGTCACCATCCGATATGCTTTGCATGGTCGATTACGTATTATACACCATTTTTTCCCTAGTGATATGGACATCCGCAAAAAAACACGCCATTAGGTGTGTTATCTGACCAAGTACTTATCGGATGGGTGTGCCTCATAGAAAACATTTCAATACTACCTAGGTTGAGGTGTACGAAAAGTGTTGTGCCCATCGGATATCCTTTGCATGGTCGATGGAGCATTAAACACTATTTTTGCTCTAGTTTCATGCACATCCGTAAAAAAACATGCTGCTAGGTATGTTATCCGATCCAGCACTTATGGGATGGGCATTCCACTTTGCATGTAAGTTAATTCCACCTAGTTGAAGGTGTGTGCAAAGTATTGTGCTCATTGGATATGCTTTGCATTGTCGATCAAGCATAAAACTCCGTTTTTGCCTTAGTGTCATGCACAACCATGAAAAAACACGGTCCTAAGTGTGTTATTGAAACAGGTACTTATCGGATGGGGGCTCCAATTTGCATGCAAGTTTGTTTCAACTAGGTTGAGATGCGTGCAAAGTATTTTCACCATCAGATATGCTCTGCATGGTCGATTAAGCATTATACAATGTTTTTCCCATAGTGATATGCACACCGCAAAAAAACATGCCCTTAGCTATGTTATCTGACCAAGTACTTATCGGATGGGTGTGCCTCTTTGAGAACATTTCAATACCACCTAGGTTAAGGTGTAAGAAAAGAATTGTGCCCATCGGATATGCTTTGCATTGTCGATCGAGCATTAAATACCATTTTTGCCTTAGTGTCATGCACATCCGTACAAAAAACACTGCTAGGTGTGTTATCTGATCAAGTACTTCTGCGATGGGAATGCCACTTTGCATGTAAGTCAATTCCACCTAGTTTAAGGTGTGCACAAAGTATTGTGCCCATTGCATATGCTTTGCATTATCGATCAAGCATAAAACACCGTTTTTTCCTTTGTGTCATGCACAACCATATAAAAACACGGCCGTAGGTGTGTTATTCAAATAAGTACTTATCAGATGGGGGCTACGCTTTGCACGCAAGTCCTTTTTAACTATGTTGAGGTGCATGCAAAGTATTGTCACCATCGGATATGCTTTGCATGGTCGATCACGCATTATACACCTTTTTTTCCCTAGTGATATGGACATCCACAAAAAAACATGCCATTAGGTGTGTTATCTGACCAAGTACTTATCGGATGGGTGTGCGTCATTGAGAACATTTCAATACCGCCTAGGTTGAGGTGTACGAAAAGTGTTGTGCCCATCGGATATCCTTTGCATGGTCGATCGAGCATTAAATACTATTTTTGTTCTAGTCTCATGCACATCCGTAAAAAAACACGCTGCTAGGTATGTTATCTGATCAAGCACTTATGGTATGGGTGTGCCACTTTGCGTGTAAGTTGATTCCACCTAGTTGAAGGTGTGTGCAAAGTATTGTGCTCATCGGATATGTTTTGCATTGACGATCAAGCATAAAACACCATTTTTGCCTTAGTGTCATGCACAACCATGAAAAAACACGATCCTAGGTGTTTTATTCAAACAACTACTTATCGGATGGGGGCTCCAGTTTGCACGAAAGTCCATTTCAACTAGGTTGAGATGCGTGCAAAGGATTGTCACCATCGGATATGCTTTGCATGGTCGATCACGCATTATACACCATTTTTTCCCTAGTGATATGCACATCCGCAAAAAAACACGCCATTAGGTGTATTATCTGACCAAGTACTTATCGGCTGGGTGTGCCTCATTGAGAACATTTCAATACCACCTAGGTTGAGGTGCACAAAAAGTGTTGTGCCCATCCGATATCCTTTGCATGATAGATCGAGCATTAAATACTATTTTTGCTCTAGTGTCATGCACATCCGTAAAAAAACACGCTGCTAGGTATGTTATCCGATCAAGCACTTATGGGATGGGAGTGTCACTTTGCATGTAAGTCAATTCCACCTAGTTGAAGGTGTGTACAAAGTATTGTGCCCATCGGATATGCTTTGCATTGTCGATCAAGCCTAAAACACCGTTTCTGCCTTAGTGTCATGCACAACCATGAAAAAACACGGTCCTAAGTGTGTTATTCAAACAAGTACTTATCGGATGGGGGCTCCACTTTGCACTCTAGTCCATTTCATCTATGTTGAGGTTCGTGCAAAGTATTGTCACCATCGGATATGATTTGCATGGTCGATCACGCATTATACACCGTTTTTGGCCTTGGTGTCATGTACAACCGTCAAAAAACACGGCCGTAGGTGTGTTATTCAAATAAGTACTTATCAGATGGGGGCTCCACTTTGCACGCAAGTCTTTTTCAACTATGTTGAGGTGCGTGCAAAGTATTGTCACCATCGGATATGCTTTGCATGGTCGATCACGCATTATACACCGTTTTTGGCCTTGGTGTCATGTACAACCGTCAAAAAACACGGCCGTAGGTGTGTTATTCAAATAAGTACTTATCAGATGGGGGCTCCACTTTGCACGCAAGTCTGTTTCAACTATGTTGAGGTGCGTGCAAAGTATTGTCACCATCGGATATGCTTTGCATGGTCGATCACGCATTATACACCATGAATATTATGGTTGACATTTATTTGTTGCAATGTATGAATCATGATGTAGTTTTTGTTGATTATACACCAATTTTTGACTTATTACTTAAGTGGCATTTAGTCATGATATATATATATTTATTTCATGCACACAATTTTATGATATGAATGTGTGATGATGTGATTATTAGGAAATATAACCTTCTGTGATGAGAATTTTGATATGAATATGTGATGATGTAATATTTGTAATATATTTCATGGCAAAGTATCAATTCCCAATGCTCCACTCACTTAAAGTACAGCATTCCTAATGCTCTGCAAAATTTTATTCAGTTGGACAATCTCCACTCACTTAAAGTAGAGCATTTCCAATGCTTCTCTCACTTTATTCCAACCCTTATCCTTATCGTAGCGAACACATCGTGCCTTAGTGCACTTGTAATCTTCCATCATAGTCCTTCCACAAACACTCTCTTATTTCTTACATCCTAGTCCTTCTGATTAACTTGTATTCATATTTCACTTTACGTCTTCCCTCACTTTCTATCACTCTTGAAGGAGGGGCAGCTCACTGTGCATCCCTCACTATTGCTCCCTCACTCTCCTTCTCCCACTTTCCCTCTAAGACAATGACTACTTACTACCCGACTTCATTTACTGAACTCAAATTCTGTCTTAGATCTCTTTTGTATGGACCAATGAAGGGAAAATCATTCGAGGAGGATATGTTATGCACATGGCTGCTTGATTTGAATTCAGCAGAAGAGGTGAATATCCTTAGCTTTCTTTTTTGCTAAGTCTTTTAATCACGTACTTCTTATGCGAACGAGTTAAATTTTCGTACAGAAAATGGCGGTGGCTAGAAGCTGTATTGAAAAAAATGGTGAAGATGAGGAAAGCCAAGAGAGAAAAGAAGAGTTATTGAATGCTTACAAGTCGACGGAAGATTCGAAACAAGTTGTGAGGAGAGTCTGTGAGGAGATTTGTGATGCCAGCCCTAGTTACGCATGGCTTGCAAGTTTAAAGTCTGCTTGTTTTCATGAAGCCAATGCCATAGTAGGCACTTTCGAGGACATATGCTCTCTCTAATGACTTAATAATCAAGTGATGGAAATTTAATTCCATAGAAATTTAAAGTAACTGTGAAATTATAGACTTATGTGTTTTCTAAAGTAACTGTAAGAGACAAAGATGACATCTTCTAGGCTGAGCTAATGGAAGGTGTTTTTTAACACCATATGGCTTTGAGTTATACGATCTACTTCTTGTACAAATGTGTCATGCTTTTTTTAAAATGTACTATAGTTTTTTAAATGTACTCTAGTTTTTTTTCTAATTTGATTTTTTAAAATCTTACTTTTTGTCTCTTTTAACAACATGAAGTCCTCTTTTTTTAATGTACTCTAGTTTTAATAACATGTCACGTCAATTTTTCTAATTTGCTTTTTTAAAATCTTACTTTTTGACTCAAAGTTTTGTTTTATAAGAGCCTCTTTTTTTGAAATGCTTTATCCAAAATTATCTCACAAAACGAATTTGGACAGTGCACTAGTCCAAAATTAATGAAATAGGTGTTGCATTTTCCTAAACCGATAACGAAGAGTTTTAGCTAGGAATTTTTTTACTAGAGTTGGAAAAATTTTAGCTCTCCTAGCCCTTGAGTGATTTGAAGTAATAGTCTATGTTTGCTCTTTCCCATGGCTTCTGCAAGAAGAGCAGGGTATTCTCAGTATGCAGGGTTTCGAGGCTTTTTGTCACCTACAGATATATCGGGGTTGTCGTTTGTAGCACACGTGTAGCTTAGGACCTCGAGTTGTATTCCAATGAGAGACATAGGCTTAAGTGTGGTAAGCAAACATAGTACATGCATGTGTAAAAGGAACGTGTATCATCATGGTTGATGTACTGAAAGCTTTCGCCTTCATTGGAGGTTGCAGGGTTTAGAAGGAGGTTTCAGGGTTTAGAAGGCAGTTCCAGAGTTTAGAAGGAGGTTCCAGAGTTTAAAAGAGGTTCCAGAGTTTAGAAAAGGTTTAAGGGTTAGAAGGAGGATCCAAGGTTCAGGGTAGTGTACATGGTGGAAAACTCATCTCCCTCGTAGATCATGGAGGTCAAGGGTTGAGGAAGTAAGGGTTTAGGGGGAGCATAGGAGTGGGAGAGGAAGAAGGTGCAAGAGCATGGGGGAAAGAAGAGAGAGGAGGAAGGAGGAGGAGGGAGGAGGAGTAGGGAGGAGGAGGGAGGAGGAGGAGGAGAAGGGAGGAGGAGGAGAGTAAGAGGAGAGGAGAAGGAGAGGAAGAGGGAGGAGGGAGGAGGAGGAGGGGAGAAGGAGAGAAAGAGGATGGGTTGCAAGGTTGGAGGAGAGGGGAGGAGGAGTTGCAAGGTTAGGACATGCTTTTGGACGTGGAGTGCAAAGGAGCATGGACACTTGAGACAATTGCTTAGAATACCAAAGTAGAACTCAACACAATGCCCCAAAGAGTATATGGGGTATATAAGTTGGAAATCTTCTCTCACTAAATGTAATAATTGTAAGATATTCTCTCTCTACATGTAGAACTTGCATATAGAAGTTGCATGTAGGAGTTGCATGTAGAACTCGCATGTTGCATGTTGCATGTAGGAGTTGCATGTAGAACTCGCATGTAGAACTTGCATGTAGGAGTTGCATGTAGAACTTGCATGTAGAACATGCATGTAGGAGTTGCATGTAGAACTTGCATGTAGAACTCGCATGTAGAACATGCATGTAGGAGTTGCATGTAGAACTTGCATGTAGAACATGCATGTAGGAGTTGCATATAGAACTTGCATGTAGAACATGCATGTAGGAGTTGCATGTAGAACTCGCATGTAGAACATGCATATAGGAATCACATGTAGGACTTGCATGTAGGAGTTGCAAATAGAAGTTGCAAGTAGAACATGCATGTAGGAATTGCATATAGAACTTGCACGTTGGAATCGCAAGTAGAACTTGCATGTTGAGGTTTCCTAAGAGAGATTTATTCCTAGCCTTATGCAAGTATAAGTGGATCTTTGCCACTACTCTACACATACATTCTCTACTACCTAAGTCCTTGTTGGCACATAGATAACATACAAATGTTTGCTCTTTCCCACGGCTTCCGTAGGAAGAGTAGGGTATACTCAGTATGCAGGGTTTCGAGGCTTTTTGTCACCTACAGATATATCGGGGTTGTTGTTTGTAGTATACATGTAGCTTAGGACCTCGAGTCGTATTCCGGTGAGAGACGTAGGCTTAAGTGTGGTAAGCAAACATAGTGCATGCATGTGTGAAAGGAAGACGCATCATCATGATTGTGGTAATGAAGGCTTTCGCCTTCATTGGGGGTTGCAGGGTTTAGGAGGAGTCTAAGGGTTAGAGGGAGATTCAGGGTTTAGAAGGAGGTTCCAAGGTTCAGAAAGAGGTTCCAGAGTTTAGAAGAGGTTCAAGGGTTAGAAGGAGGATCCAAGGTTCTAGCTAGAGTACATGGTGGAGAACGCGTCTCCCTTGTAGATCATGGAGGTTAAGGGTTGAAGAAGTAAGGGTTTAGGGGGAGCATAGGAGTGGGAGAGGAAGAAGGTGTAAGAGCACGGGGGAAAGAAGAGAGAGGAGACAGGAGGAGGAGGAGGAGGGAGGAGGAGAAAGGAGGAGGAGGGAGGAGGAGGAGGAGAGGGAGAGGATGGGTCGCAAGGTTAGAGGAGAGGGGAGGAGGAGTTGCAAGGTTAGGACATGGTTTTGGACGTGGAGTGCAAGGAAGCATGGACACTTGAGACAATTGCTTGGAATACCAAAGTAGAACTCAACACAATGCCCCAAAGAGTATGGGCTTCATTCCATTATGGGGTATTTATAGAAGTTGGAGAGCTTCTCTCTCTGCATGTAGGAATTGTAAGACATTCTCTCTCTACATGTAGAATTTGCATATAGAAGTTGCATGTAGGAGTTGCATGTTGCATGTAGGAGTTGCATGTAAAACTTGCATGTAGAACATGCATGTAGGAATCGCATGTAGGACTTGCATATAGGAGTTGCAAGTAGAAGTTGCAAGTAGAACATGCGAGGAACATGCATGTAGGAATTGCATGTAGAACTTGCATGTTGGATCGCAAATAGAACTTGCATGTTGAGGTATCCTAAGAGAGATTATTCCTAGCCTTATGCAAGTACAAGCGGAGCTTTGCTCTGCTACTCTATACACACATTTTGTACTACCTAAGTCCATGTTGGCACAAAGACAACATTTGAGCTCCCTGGTTGCAGGCTCGGCCCTTCTTGCTCCTTTCCTAAAGAGGGCTAGTTTCTCCCTTCAGGCTCCTTTTCTTCACAGTCAAGCTCGGGCTTGGCCTTCTTCAATTCAGGCTCCTTGTCTTTTGCAAGCTTTTCCCAAATGACAAATTGTGCTGCAACATCTACTTTCTCATTGTACATTGCTGTAGTAGCAAGCAAGTACATTTGATATGTCCATGACCTAGGCAATGGCAAATGAAATACTCTGATCTTGCATGCACAAACACTCCAAAGCAAAAAATATGCATAGGGTGGTAGCATGCAAGTCATCAGATCATGCAATCATCTATGGTGGGGGTATGGCAGACCATGGATTTCGGACCATGTTGCATAACAGGATAGGCATCCGATTTAACTATTGTGGCTGTCAATACCATAGTCTGGCTCTGCACATGAAGAAGTTGCTTCTTGATTCCTTCCTCCCTCATTCTAAGGCTACAGATGTTCTCCTTCTTCCACTCTTTGCTCACTCCTTGCAATAGCTTCGTGTGATTCTCTCTTGAAGCTGCTTAAGTTGCTCAATAGCACCAACATGGGCCGTTTCCAAGATTTCCACTCTAGTTTGGAAATCTCTCATGATGACAGACTGCTTTTCAAAACTTTCGAAAGCCATTGCAAGCTCATGCACAACCCTATCGTAATCTTGTTGCAGGGTCTTGTAGCTTAATTTTTGAACTTGCAAAAGTGTTTCTAGATAGAAACCCCCATTGTGGCTGCTACAACTTGCTCCATTGTGGCTGATCTCTACATATTCCTGGCTTGGAGAGTTGCCTCATTGTCTTCTCCATCGTGGCTACTCTTTGCCTCATCCTTCCTAGCCTTGAAAAACTCTCGCAGCTCTTGCATCACCACTCTGGTTTCTGCATTCTCCCTTTTTCAGCTCCTCCATCATCTGTTCTTTTTCAATGTTCAATACACTCTGCATGTTGCAGAGCCATTCATAAAGAGCCTCCTTTTTGGCTCTCTGATCTTGAAGATGCTTTCGCATCGTTGCTAGCTCCTTCTCCGCGATGTCCCCATCCATTTTGATGCCTTCAAGCCTATCCTAGAGCTCCTTGATGCACTTCTTTGCTTCTTCTCTTCTATGCCTTTCTATGTCGACCATTTTTGCAGTGGCCTCAGCTTGCTCTTGTGCCTGCAAGGCCCTTGCTTCTTCCTCCTCTACCTTGGCTTCTACACCCTCCCTGAGAATTTTCTCAAGTTGTGCTACCTTTGCTGCATCGGTGGCTTTCTCTTGTAGAAAATTGCCTTTCTGAGATATCTTCTTATCGTATTGCTCAAAAATCCCTTTGAGGGTAGATGTCATCAGGTGCCTTGCAACTCCAGCGGATGGAGCTAATAATTTGGATTTGCCATCCATGCAATTCTTCAAGTTGGTTATCACGCTTTTGGAGATCGCCCTTATTGTTGCTTGAACCTGCCAAAACTTCACGGTTCCTCTTGTATCAAGAAAGAAGTGCACTGTCTTCTTCAGCACATCCTAGAGGTATGTTGGCAAGCTAGAAAGCTTGACTCCACCATCCCAATTTAAAATAAGAGATCTTCTCTATGCTCTTGGGTCAACGATTGCTTGGGATGTGTGAATTCCACACCTATTGCATTAATCCCCAAAAAGGAATTGTACGCTGAATATAGTCCACCAACTTTGAAATTACTCCATTGTTGCCCCTCTTCTTCCCTCTGAGGGGGGTAAAAGAAACCATCTCCTATCTCGATAAACTTATGGCAACTGCCACGATAATTTTTCCCCACCTACATTTAATTCTTAAAAAGCTAGAGAATCTAGTCTAATATTCATTTTTATAAGCCATCACTGTAGAAGACCGATTTCACATCATTTGTACGACCCTACACATTCAAGATTAGGAAGTAAAAGAGGTTTTATTATTGTCTTTCATAAAATCAACCTTCTTTTTTTCTTTTTTTGACCTATACTAGACTTTTGTAGTGGAGATATCACAAATCCCCTTGATAGTCCTCTCTTCTCCCATGCCACTAGCTTTGTGACCTCTTTTAAGTGAACCCTATAAGGTTGAGAGTCCTTTCTCCCTTTTGCCTTAGTAAAATTAGTAAAAGGAGGTTATTTATTTTCCATGTTTACTTTATCTTCTACTAATAGTTGATCCTAGTATTTGTAACTACCTCCTCCTCCTCCTCCTCATCATTTGTACCTATATCTTGGTCCCGTAGGACATCGACACTATATACACCTTTACCCTAAAACTTCTACTAATCTCTAAAAACCCCTTCTCAAAACGGAGATCCACCCCTCAGTTCACTTCTTGAACATCTTAGATATATTTTTGATGTTGTGAACTACTTTGCATTCTAGTTTTCTTCCCCCTCCTTTGTGAGTTTTTGCGACCTACTCGCTGTGGGTGATCCTAGATAAACTAGCCATTGATGCCACAAATAAAGCATGAATTGGGGTAATTCTTAAAATAGACTTTTTGAATCATCTCCTTGTTAGGTCCATCCTCAATCCTTATGGCACTTGGGGGTTCAATAGCAAGGTTCATCATGATACAAGCTTGGGATTCCCAAGCCCAGGAATTGACCTAGAGGTGCACATAACATTTCTAATTGAGGGGAAAAGGCTAAACGTAAATGAAGGAATTTGACCCATTTGGAAGCTACTGATGATAGGGGCATCATATGAGAATGTTGGGTCCCAAAGCTAAACAAGGGCATCATATGAGAATGTTGGGTCCCAAAGCTAAATAGGGGCATCATATGAGAATGTTGGGTCCCAAATCTAAATAGAGAAGGATTGGTCCTTGATAGTCCAGGTTTCATTTTTATGATCATTGTGGCCATCCAGCTTTCTCAAAATACAAGATTAGATAGCCATTTTGAAGAAATCAAATATTCAAGATCTGCAATCCCTTCTTTGCCCATGGATTCCTCTCCCACCCTTCTACCATCACTATGGGTGACCTAGGCCTGTGTACATACCCCACTATAATGTTTGAACTCAACCATTTGGTGGTATCACGAAGTAATCCTATGTGCACCTTGACCAAAGGGAACTTACTTGATAGTTTTTATCTAGCTGCTCAATATTTCTTGCATTTTGAGTTTGAAAACCACTTTCAAGAGCTGGCGAGGAGGACTTCTCTTGCCATTGTGTTTTGGCTTGCAAGGCCCTTGGAGTAATGCCCACTCCTCCTTGGACTTCCCTAGCATAAGCGGTGCGGCCATGCAGGTCACACATGGGACCCTTTCATGTAGTGTTCTTTGCTTTCTATTGCATTTCGCTTCCTCCCTGTGCGTGTCCATGCCCATGTGTTGACTCTTGCTTGCCCCATGCCTCACTACCTTTCAAGATAAGTTCTGCTTGTCACTGATTTCATCCTTTTGCCTCATTTTTTAAAGTCCTCCTCCTCAAGGTGCAGGGTGAACCCAAGAAGGAGATGTACACAAGAATAGTTGGCTTCATGTCTTTAATTAGGATTACAAAAACTATAAGGTATTAAAACTAGCATGACCATGCCCATTTTGCTGAATTGTTCATATAAAACACTTCTACGCCTTCTAGTGGTTCAAAGCTTCAAGAGGGCTTGCTTAAAATAATTTCACATATTTTGCACATAAAAAACATTATGAAACTCGTGCTATAAATTGTATTTGCATTACTTCAACTAAATAAAAAACAATGCTCACAAATGGTAAATTTACATAGAGAATGAACTTAAGTATAACCTTCTTTGATGCAAGTTAGATGTACTAGATCATAATAGAAGCTTGAGATTTTCAAACAAGGGTGGAGATGCGTGATGGGGACAGGTGACTCCCCTTTAAAAAAACACCCTTACAACAAGATAAAGTGGCCAAACACATGGGCTAATTGCCCGAGGCCTACACAATTATGCAAAACTATCACTTGATGATAAACTTAGCTAGATCCTTGAGGCACCCAATGACTACCTCGTCCTTTTCCGCTAGCAGGATTCCCATATCCACAAGAAGGGTCGCGGTAGTCGAATCTTTTGTAATGAGATGATGGGTTAATTGCAAGTTTATGTCCTAGTTTGATCATTGCCATTTATGGCCTCTTTTGTGTGGTTTCATGCGCAAAGCCTGGTCCCCTTTCTGATTTATTCTTTTCTTCGGTGGTTGCCATCTAGCAATAAAAAGCTCCAAAGTGTAGACCACCTCGCCCTTTCGTGGGAGAAAGAAAAAGTTGGTCTTTAAAACTTACACGTACAAACACAAAAGAATGTAACAAGATGAATGCTCATAAAGCATTCATAAGGCCTGCCTCATATGGGCAGCTTGGAAGAGAGAGAGAGAGAGAGAGAGAGAGAGAGAGGACTTGGATGTGCATTAAGGAGAAGAGAGGAGAGAGAGAGGGGGGGAGGGGGCTTGCCTTGAAATAGAAAGAGAGAAAGAGGGAACGTGGAAATTAGATAAGGGCACAAAAAATGGACTAGAAATTACATTCACTTATGCAAGTTGGGCCGCCATCAATTAGGCTTCCACGCCAAACATGGCGAGCCAAAAACAATTTCGTGAATACTAGCATCTTCCTTGAGAATTTGTAGGATTGTAGCAAACCATTGTTGACATCCATGAGACCAAATGTTTTTGAGTAAAAGCTTCCGCCTGATGACAATTGTGGCATGAACTTGGAATTTATTACTTAACCTTTGCATTTCTCCTACTTAAACTTTCTTGGATCCGGTCTGCCGTCGCTCTGCTTTCACAAACAGTCCAAGCAGTAGCCACGTAGGCCATGTTTTGCTTAAAGCTTACTTGCATCCATACAAAACAAGTGCGTACAAGTACTCGTGAGCACTGGCTTCAAGTTGATTCTGACGTCAAAGGAAAACAATTGCAACTAGAATGCTTGGCCAACTGCTAAGTATATTGTAAGTAGCTAACGGCTTAGAATGTGCCACACAGCTTCGTAGGATTTTAGAGTTTTATAAAACGCTGTAGTGCTGGTCAAGTAAAGATGAATAAATGATTAATTTGCAACACATGTGATGGAAGCTGTGTATATGAAAGTTTGAATGATTTGCAAACTGTGTGTGTGTACACTTTCTTTTTTTAAGATCTCTCTCTCACACACCATGGGGGCAACAAAGTGTGTGGGACACTTTTTTAACAAAAGTGTACCTAGACCGCTGCCCGAAGGCAGTGCTAATAATTCGTTCGAATTACTACTCTACAAAAGAGAGATCAAACACAAACCGAAACGCGAGACCGTACTGGCCAACAAATGATTCTGCCATTGTAACAAGACAGTACAATCGTTTAACGATGAGGTAATGCCGTGTGTAAAACTAAGCAAAAGCCTCGAACAATATCAAGGGATACGAAACATTAGCATCCATAATCGAAGCACTTGACATCCTTGTTGGGAAGAAAAAGGATGGCAAAATGTTGTGCAACGTTCTCAGGTTGAATTCAAACAGAGCAACCGAGTATCGAATGTTCTCCGGAATGTTTACCTTAGCTCAGTACCGACAGCCGCGGAAGGGCTGGCGGATTGTAGGCAGAAGCCCGGGGCGATTTGCACGGGAAATCTTGTACACGATTTCCGCGTTCATCGTACAAGATAAGGCCGGAGAATTCAGGGGGTTCGCAGCGCTCGCCCATCAAGATTGCGCGCTGCCAGATAGGGGAATCGAGACCCCCGGGTTCCTGAACAAATTCGAGATCATAAGCTGCGACCAGGTCACGGTCGGCTGGGGTAGCTCGTTTGGCCTTGTTGAGGGAGAGTAATCGCTTGCCGCTGAGGCTGAACCACTTCTTGCGCGAGCGGGAGGGGGGAGGATCGGAAGAGGCGGAATCTGTGATGTGGAGGTGGCGGCTATCTTTGAGAGGGATGGGGAGGAGGAAGGAACGGAGTAAGATGGCAACCCAGCGAGCCATGGCGATGGATGAGAACTCAAGGCAGCAGGAAAAGATGCAAGAGAAGGAGAAGGAGCATGTTGAAATGAAGAGTACCTGATCAAGCAAAGTGTCTTGCTACTACTACACACATTCAAGTTTAGTAGCCTTGTTGACTAGTATGAGGGCGGCTCCCAGGAATGGACGCCACGACGCCCCATTCTCGTGCCCAATCCAGTTGCCCATTACCCCACCCTCGGGAATCGATGCCACCACGCCCCATTCTCGTGCCCAATCCAATTGACCATTACCCCCTCCTCATTCAATCTTTGCTCCCCTGCTTCCCTTGGATACTAGGTGCTCTGTTTTCCTCAGTCAACCAAGACCAACTTTTGCTCACACTTCTTTTTTTTTTGGCAAGGAAAAAACAAGGAATTTTATTTAAAAAATTACAGGCAAAAAAGTGAAGAAGACTAGCTTCAATAGCTGAAATTACCCTCAAAAACTTTTGCTCACACTTCCATTTGTAGCAAAGAACAAATTTTCTAACGTTGTCATGTAAAGCTTACTCTTACACATAAGTGGTTTTTATAGGTCAAAATGTTATCACAATATGTAATTTGTTTCCAATGCCTAAAATGTGGTCCTTAAAATAAATGCTTGGCAAAACTCCGTCATAATATTGGTTTAAGTGTAGTGGGCACACATCCCGTCAAAATATGTAGTTGCTAGACATCATGCGAGTATTTTGCATGACCCATAACTTATGAATTGCTCACCGAAATTCGACAAACTTTGTCGTACACATCTCTAAAAAAGAAAGATAATTTGGTGGTTTTTGTAGACTATAAAGCCTAACGTTTAGTCCTTCAAATAAAGGCGAGGAAAAATTTGAAACTTTTTTTGTAATTATGAAATACATTAAATGTTGATTTTCGTAAGCACTGCTTGGTTCAAAGATTTTATTTCATTGACCCAAACCTCGCCTCTTTGGTAAGCATCCATGGCAAGTCCACCCAATTATATGAGCCCCGTAAGGCCCATCCCACACCTTGCAATTAGCTTGTTTAGAGCCGTGATGTTGTTTTGATTTTTGCAAGCTTGCAAATTCCCACTGTCCTTGGGTCGTGTCTTCTCAGTCACTACCTACAGCTGGGATGCATTAAAAGATGCTTGTCTCATGGTTTACAACTTGCTCTGCAAGCTGTTTGGTGAAGGTAGGCTACATCGAATCTCACTATTGTAGGTTTGACGTTCACAAAAATTTCAAAGTGCCACTTTTCTGGTATGTGATCCATGCGAGTCAAGCGATGGTGACATTTTCATCAGTTGCAATTGAAGTTGGGCACATCCAAAGACTTGGAGTGCAAACGAGAGCCACATGGGCTCTTGTTGGTCAACCCTAGGCTAACCGATTGTTGACTTTGACAAGGAATGAGTGACCGACCCAATCCTTCCAAAGCAACAATGCTGACGTGGCTCGCTAAATGGCGTGTTCACTTCCATCACGAGTGGCGAAAGCCCATGCTGAATCGTGATGGCCTTTCTCATATTTATGCAAGTTCATTCGGGGGATCTAGAATCCAGAAGCTACGGCACGATAAAGGATGGAACCATGATTTGGCTTAATGAAATCCATGAGCTTTCACGATCTTTCGGCCGGAAACATAAAGTTCGTGACGTTTCTTCCGATACCGTGACTCGACCTGTCGTGGGTCTATCACCGGCACAGCGATCTTGTTTTGCGTCAGTTACCGCCTTCTTGTTGTGATATAATTACATTTAAACAACCACACTGCAAATTCCTCTTCCGCCGCCGGCCGAAATTTGCCACAGTGTTGACGCGAAAAACGATGTGAAAATTCCACGAATGTATGAGGTCGCTGACCACACATTCTTCATGAACCCAGTTCCAGAATCCATCCCATCACCGGCACAGCGATCTTGTTCAACGCCGTTTTGCGTGACGTCCGCTCAAACCTTACGTATAACTACTACAGTTCTGGTCCGCCGCTGGCCCAAATTAGCTGAACAGTTACGCACACAACGAACGTCATGGATGACGTGACCTATGACATTTCAAACTGCATATGAAGTGGGTTTTTGGCATGCCTTGGGAGTACCCTTAGAGGACATTCCCGCGTGAGAAAGGAGAGGAGAGAGCAAATCAAGGCGACATTGTAGCAAGTGTGCGCGAGAACAAGGAAAAAAAAGTTGAATGTCTTCCATCTCCGGTTCTCAAGTTGCTCTGAGGCAGAGTTTGGCTGAAAGGCTATTTCCCCATTGGCTAAAAACCTCCGAGAAGTTCGTATTCCCTATTCTCACGGCTAACTCCACCCAATTTCACGATTTTGATGGGTATTCCTAAGGCTATGGCGAATTTGAGGGAGACCTCCCAAAATGGATTCTTCCATGAAAATAGCTAGTGAAACCGAGAGCGTGGGAATGCTCTCTTAGCGACGGTCCAGAATTGTGAAAGCTAAAATGCAAAATTTCTTTTTTTTGGCATCATGGTGTGTGTATTTATTGATTCGTCATTGGTCCCGTTGTCAGGCATGAATACTCTTGATAACGGCCGTCTCTATTTGTTCGTTGGCGTCCACGTGAATGGTTTTGCTTTGTTTAATGGATGCTTTAGTGGTTGGTCTGACTCTGCATCCATGCACGGCCAAGAGGAGAGGAAGGTAGTCCAGACTCAAGCTGACGGGAGGAGGGCTTTTCATTAGCAGAAGGGACAAAGCAGCAGGCTCAAGCAGATGATACAGTAGGCTCAAGCAGACGATGAAGGAATGATGCAGCTCACAGAACGTCTTATGTGATTCCTTTCAGAGCAGCGGGCCTTTTTCGGTGCAATTATCTACACCCTCAAAGATTATCAGATTCGGCGCTGCCATCGTTAATGCATGGGAGTGCGAATGCACCGCTCTGTGGTCATCTTTTATGGAGGAAGCATGATTAGGGGAGGAGATGTCCTCATTAGTGGAGGAGAGTACTGCGTGCTTGGATCTTCGTCGATGATTGATGCCCAAAATCCAAACGTTGCCAGCAAATCAGGTGTGCCAGGCATGTATTTGATTTGTGCAATGAATTTCATTCACCATTCTCAGATGAGTAGCCTACTTTAGTGACTAAGTCCAAGGCTATCATGCTAGAAAACATAATTGGTGGAAAAGCCTATGAATTAGAATTTACGATGGCAACTAAGTACTCTTAATATTTTTGGCGCTTTGTAACGTGGATTCATAAGAATTTTTCAATGCATTGGTTTGAGACTGTGAATTCATTAAGTGCGATTATTACTCGATTATTACGAGGTGATTTGTTAGGAGGTGCACAGATTTCGAATCACGTACACATGTTACGAATCTGTAGCCTATAAATTCACAAGTCGTGAACGTATGATGTAATGCATTCCTGTTGTTCTTGGTGCAACTCTTTCAATGGAGGTGTCCACAGATATGATGGACACCAATAGTGGCGCATTCACCAAAGGTCCTATGTTCCATTTCCATTCATCTTGACTTCATTTTTTTCGCCCTTCTTTTACGAATATCTTTAACGTATCTGAGTTCTCGTGATTATAGGCCTTGTGAAAGTCTGTCTCGATGGAGTTTCGAGCCTTGTTACGCCAACATCTGGAAAACTCATGCCAAAGGACGACATGATTGATGAGAGTGGTGAAAGCAAACAGACTCTTGGTACTGAAGTGAATACTTTCATTGCGTGATGTTTTTCCCTTCTCAAAGTTCTGTTTTCGGTTAATTCATTCTCTTAAATACCGTTCGCTGTTCCACTCTAAAACCGAGCCATCTGACGATCTCTGTTGCTGTGCCACGGCAGTCCTGGACCCAGTACGTACCTTTTTCTTGTTGACTGGAAGTCCCCCGCTGAGTCCCCTTTGGAAATCTCACTGCTTGTAATAGACTTGTGTAGTACGCCTTCCTTTGTTGATGTTCCTTTCTTACCGCAATAGTAGCGCAATGCTCCAGTGTGTGAACATCGCCACTTAGAATCTACAAAGTCCAGTGCAACAGTATCACTTGCCTTGGTTTGCTCCTACTAACCTTCCTAGAAAATACTGAGTACGTGTGCATTTGTACATCGCTGTTGCATCCTCGCCTTACTTTATATTAACATTTTCGTTACTCTATGATTGTTTTGACATTAATACTTTTGTTGTACACCCAAGGACTAACGATTTCTAAGTGACTTAATTTTTCCTTTGTAATGACTGTAATTCATTTTTCGTTGTTTGTTCTTTCTACTTTCTTAAGTGATTATTAAACCAAAATGTCTTCTTTAACTTTAATGACTTTAAATACAATTAAAATGTGATGAAATATTTGTAGTAGGAGCTACAATTTCTGCATGTTCTCACATGCAAAACAGTACATCTCCACCTAGTCCCAAACGCGCATTTGTAGTTGCTTCACCAAGCAAGCCTCCTAAAGAGAATTTGCTGAAAAATTCTCAAGAAACTGACTTGTCGCATCTTGAAAAATTCTTTCAAGGAGGTTGCAGAGGAGGCTTACACCCAAGGTGTGTTTTCGCTGTACGTTATTCTAGTCAAAAGGCAACTTCCCGTTTTATTTATTTCATGTTAGTTTTGTTTTTTGTTTTGTATTCAGCAAAGAAGCTCATACGGGAATATCCGGAGTATGTAAACTTTAAATCCACAATCACTACAAACATTCAACGTTCAAGTAAATCAACCCATGCACATGGTACAAGTGCAAAAAAAACCTTGCCTAAAGGAGATGTTCTAGACATAATTAATATTGGCTCAGACTAGGCCAATTATTGGTTCAAAGCTATTGTCTTAGTGAAGATGGATTTAAGCATAGGGGTGTATTCCAAGCCTAAGTAAAACCTAAATTTTAACTTTGGAAGATGATGTGACTTATTTGAATATGAAGTATTACCATTGCAATTTTCTTTCATTTTGTAATCAAAGAAACCAAGTACTTTCTTATTATGTGATTGAGTTGTTTTTCATAAGTTTTTGGTACAATGAATTCTATGTTTTTGTTTCCATTTACACATTAAAATATTACAACGATGTCAACTCATATATGGAATACATACTCTTATCTCTTACATAATTGAAGTACTTTGAAATAGATTTTTCCAATACATTTTAATTATTAGAAATTGTGGAATCTTAGTTTGCTTGAAATTTGTCTTTGCAACAAGCAAGCAACATGCACCCATCGAAGCCAACGATGAAGTAAACTCTTACAATGGCCCAAATGACGTAAAGAGTTTCCAACCATCTCCCCATAATTATCCCTCCATTGCTAATTCCTTCAAAAGAACATCTTGTAGGCGGGAGGAATTCATTAGTATTGTTAAGCATTACACAACTATCTGATTGCACTCCTCATAGATTTGTTTTCGAGGGGAAATTTCTTTGCAAGTATGGTACATATAAAGTTGCAAATCCCAAGTACCCAAACTTTTTGAAAGGTGACTTCACGGACAAGTTTTGTTCCCACACAGTGACCTTACTCGTTCCTCGGCATATATTCATCAATTTGTGAATTTCTTGCAAATTGGTGAGTTTTGTAGAGTTGAGGGAGCAACTATGGTTCCAAGGGGGATAACCGAGGGTGGAACTTCAAAGTTTTCTCTACTTGTTGATGCAACAACATGCATCATTCGAGGAGAACCTTTTGAAGGAAACCTTCGCTTGTTGCCTGACCATCCAATTTGGAAGTATGTTCCTTGGGTAGCAGAGATGATAGACTTTGGAAAATTAAATGTTCCAAATGTCATGGGGACAATTGCAATAGTGATAATCAAAGTACCATGCAATGAAGGTATGGTGGATCAGATCACTGTAGCGGATGGACCACACGATGAAGATAGAGCTGTGGTAAATGTATTTTTGACTTCACTATTCTTGTGGAGGTGCCTGACGGACCAACAAAAGATGAATTGAAACAAGCTTTCACGGCGCAAGTCTCTCGCCTAGGCTATGGAACAAAGGTAATTATAATGACACCAAATTTTTTGTTGTTGCTTTAACAAAACACTAACCTTCATTAAATGTGATTGTAGGTAATTGGCATTTTGCATTTTACCCATGTCAATGCTGACTTGCAAGAGCACATTTGCGAGATGTGTGGAGGGTTTCAAGTTAGCCGCGATCTGTTGCGTCCATACTATTATTCTTGCAAAGGTCCTTAGCCTATTGCACAAGTCCCTTGCTTGACTAGAGACATTGTGCAACGTGGTGGAGAAGCTGTTCCTATTCATGTTAGAGGCCCTTATATGGACATTGTACTTTCTTTTGAAGTTCTATTCCTCCAATTATATGAGGAAGATCTTATGGTAGCAGGTAGTAGGCTCAAAACTTGCAAACCTAGCAGAAGCTTCACCATTGATAGCTCCGGGTTTGTGATTGCATTTGAGCCAAATATGTAATCTTATTCCTCAATTTGTAAGCATCTACTTTTCTTCATATTGCTACAAAATACTTGCTCTCTGTTCCATTTTGATCTATTATAAGTCACTCATTCTATAAGTTCGAAGAAATACCTAACTACAATGAATATTCTTGAACTTCTAAAAAGTAGACATTTATAATTGAACAAACACTTTATCACTGAAAACCCATCAAATAGAAATATTATTGTTTGTCTTCAAGAGTTCTTTCCAAGCTTGTCTTATCAACGACTTCTAGAGACCACATTTATGGATATAACAAGTACAAGCGTAAATCAAAACAATCCTTGGAACTTGTTAGCTTCAACTAGTGCAAAAAAAACACTATCTATACAAGATGTTCATAACCTAGCTAAAACATCCTCAACATCTTGTGCATTGATTGTAGATATTCTTCAATGTTTCTATTCAATATTTGGATCTTCTTTTTGCCTTGGTTTGCTACGATGGCTTTAAGGTGTCACCAAAAATCACAATAGGTGAAAGAAAGGGGAAAATTATTAATACTTTGTTTTTGTAAGAATCGACTAACTATCTAACAATAACATCATTAATACATTTACAAGGAAAGTGCACATACCAAGCATGGTCTATGATAGATGAAGCTAAATTAGAAGAACTACTTCAAAACAATCCAACCTTAATAGCAAAAGAGGTAGCTTTCTTTTCTTTAATTGAGCTTTGGAACTTTCATACACAATAACCAAGATTTTAAACAAAATATACAAAATAAGAAGAACTACAACAGTAACAAATGACAACCTTCGTACGTTGTTTGAACATATAGAAACACCAACTTTAGAAAATAAGGTTTCCTCAAAAAAAAAGAAAAAAACATGTTCTTCATTCAAAGAAATATACCCCAAAAAAATATTGGATACTCCAATCTTTCCTTGTATTTGTTGTGGATCGTCAAAGTTCTTCTCAAAGATTAGAAAATTAAAGGAGAACATGGCAATATTTTTTCATACAAATGGTGTTAACATTATGACCTCAAAGACAAAAACAAGTTACTTGTTCAATTTGCTATAAAGATGTTAAAATTAATAACGTACCAACAATATGCTCAAAAAATATGAAAATGGCAAGAAAAACAAATTACACAAGTCAACTCAATGACACTGAAGCACGCTTGATATCCATTAGAATTTCCTTTGCACAAATTCGTGAATTGTCAACATATGAAGGTCAATATGGCATTCACAAAAGTGTAGTTAATGTACTCGCGGAAGTTAGTAAAGCACAACGAGTACTTCCACGCTTCTTGGGAGAAGGTGTTGAGAGTTCACGCTCAACATCATGTGATCATGTGTGCATAGCACCATCACGTGATCATATGTGCATAGCACTAACCTTATAGAGTGCTATAAAGGAAAGGGTTAGATCCCCTAACCCTAACCCTAAAAGGGTTTGTATATATTCTATTTTTTTCAACTAAATCTAGTGTACAGTTAGTCATTTGTGGTGTGCTCTCTAGCTGTGCCCTCTCTCCTCATCTCCACTCTTCTCCTCTCCCCTCTTCATATTTTGTCACGGTATCAGAGCATGGTTCTGCCTTCCGCTGAGGCATTGCAATTCTTGAGAGTGTGAGAGAGATTTAGAGTTCTCTTGAGTGATTGTGAGATCCTTCACTTCCGTTGAGAGAATTTCTGTTCATGTGAAAATTTCCGTCCATGAGAGATTTCCGTTAATCTCCTTCCATTCTATTCATTGTTTCTTGAGAGATTTATTGTGAGAGGGAGTGCTCTTCTTCCTTTGTAAATTTGAGTGATAGGGAAAAGGTAGAGACCATTGAGAGATTGGGAAAGAGAGATTTCGAGAGAGACTAAATCTTTGAGTTGTGTGAAAGGTGGGATTTGGCTCTATCTTCACGGTTGCAGTGACCTACTAGGCAGCTAGCCATAAGCTCTATTCCAATTGTGAGAGGAGGAATTCTACTCCAAGTGCAAGAGGCTCCTTCGACTTCAGCAACTGCATCTTCAATCAACCTTCAACTGCATCTCCTCTGCTGTGGCGCAATCATTTGTGGAGAGGCACCTCGGCCTCGTTAAAGGCTACGACAAAGATAGCTCCTCTTTGGTGGCCGTACAGACCTGCAGCTTGGCCTCACTCCAATAGCAGTTGCAGCGATGGCACCTCTAGCAATGGCCCTCTCTACTATGACTTCTGCACGACCATCTCTCAAACCGGCAGCCTCGAAGCCCTCACGGCACCTCCAACTTCAAAGGCTCTTGGAGAACCTTCATTAGCGAGCTCCTACGCTAGCAATGGCCGACCTCCAAAGCCTCCACAGTGCCAGTTCGCAGCTCCAGTGTCAACCTCTCCATCCACCAGCCAACCGTGGCTCTAGGGCTCCAAGGCTCCCCATCCCAAGTGCACGATCTCGACACACAGCCTACAAAGGCTCTCATAGCAAAAGCCAATAGACAAGCTCCATAGCTAGTCGCTTCAACAGAATGAGGACGCCTCCATGTTGCAAATGAGTACACGCAATGCGAGCTCCAAAGTCCAAAAGATACCCATGCATGCTAGTGAGCAGGCGGCTCTGGGCATGGTTGATGGTGCGGGAAAGGCCAAAGTCAGACACCTTGGCATGGAAGGCAGCATCAAGAAGGAAGTTCTGAGGCTTGACATCGAGGTGTAGGATAGTCTCGCGGCACTCTTCATGAAGGTAAGCGAGGGCACGGGCGGTCTCGAGGCGGTCTCGAGGGCGATGCGAAAGCAGATGGTCCAAGAGAGGCAAGGAGGAGCTAACACTACAACACCGACGGAAATCCACAGGTGGACTGAATCTTCTTAGATTCTGTCAGACTCTTCAAGATTTGGGTAGGCCTTCCACTCGACACGTGGCATCTTCCCAGCGCTTATCCTCCACGTGGCACCCTTATCTCCAACTGCCACATCATCTCATCTACCACATCACCCTGCCAGCTCAGCTGCCACATCACTTGTGCCACATCAACATAGACACATCATCCAGGCCATGTCACCACTACCATGTCATCAGCTTATCTTAGTGCCATGTCATCGACCACATAAGCAGTCCACATCAGCACTGCCACATCATCACCGATAGCCACATAAGCAGTCCACATTAGCACTGCCACATCATCACCGATAGCCACGTCACTTGTGCCACATCAGGAGACACGTCATCCTACCACATCATCACTGCCACATCACTAGGCCACATCATCAAGCCATGTCATCACTGCCATGTCACCTCTGCCACATCAGCAGTGCCACCTCAGCATTGACCCCTGCAGGCACAGTCCCTTGTCAGGCACACTGTGCACACACTACATGTGCACACTCCTACCACCTCAGCACAGAGCTTCACAGGCACACCTCTTGCTAAGTATAGTGCCACATCATCATTGCATGTGACTCACAGTGACACATCATCATTGAGCACCATTTGCACTCCTTTTGCCCCTCCACCTAGATCAAGTCATATCTCTTGATCCAGGAAGAATTTGAGGGCGCTCCAAAAAGGAAAGTCGCTCATTTTTTCATGCTCTACGTGCTCGTTACATCACATGCACATTTTAGTGCAAGTTACACTCACATTTGAGCCTCGCTGACAAAACCACTTCCTTCACGCACATTTGCATCTACATCGACGCATCTGACCCAGCAGTTAAAAAGAACAAAAGAAAAGGAATTATTTGCTGTTCTTTCTTTGATCGACGGTTGGTTTAGATCTAGATCAGAGTAGACTAGATCTCCATAGAGGGGATGCTTTGAATTCCCCAAGTTGCCAATCTAAGCCATGCCCGAAATTCCCGACTAGTACCTACTCAGAGTCAGTCCGTACGCTCACATACAGTTTCACATCATTACATTACCTGAAACCTTACATTCATCGGTTCACTGAGCAGACTTCAGAGTTCAAAGGCATTGCCGATTGATTCAGTGGGCAGATAGCACTTGATTTCACACACACATGACACCATTGTAAAACCTATTCGGCTATCTCACGGCATCGTGCACATCATTTTCAGCCTTGTAAAGCCTCTTGGCTATTCCCGACATCATTGCCACAAGCCTTGTAATATAGATCAGATTTTATATATTGCAGTTCTATCTTCACCGACTGTACAGAGATTTCACTTGGCATCTTCAGTGTATTTGCAGTTGATTCCTATAGAGATTTTCATGACACTTTTGAGTACATTTCTTGCACCATGTCGACTAGCAACCTCAATCTAGAGGCATCTGCTAAGTTAGACAACTCCAATTATGGTACATGGAAATATCGAATGGAGACCATTCTTGTGCTTCAAGACAAATGGGAGTATGTTGATGGGTCTACACCTAGACCATTGGTTGATCCAGCCACTAGTAGCTCTACTCCATCTGTTGTCACTGCACCAGCAACGGAATCTACATCGGGATCTACATCTACACTAACAGTTTCTGCACCAGTAGCAGATCCTGCCATTGCCTGAGCTCAAGCAGAATGGGATAAGAAAGACAAGTATGCCTATCACCTGATCAAGCAGAATGTGCAAGATGTCATGCTAGGACAACTCAACACGGTCAAGACATCAAAAGAAGCATGGGATATGTTCGCCGCTCTCTACGAGTCCAAGAACACATCCAGGATTCTCACCTTGAGAAACCAGATCAACCAGAGTTTCCGTAACAGCAGTGAAACCGGTCATGCTTATGTACTCCGCATTAAAGACTACAACAATCAACTTGTACCAATAGGAGAGACTATGAATCCCACAGAAATGGTTCAAGTAATCCTAAATGAACTAGGAGAAGGATATGCGAATCTAGTCCATGCCATCCAACGGCAAATTCTGACACTGGAAGAACTTCAGTTAGTCCTACTTGGTGAAGAACTCAGGACTCAGGCCATTCTAAAGATTAGGCATTCACAGCTTCAGACAGAAGCAGAGGCAAAGGCAGAAACAGAGGTAGATCATAACAGAAAAGTGGTCATCATCAACAAAATCAAAGTCAAAATCAGCATCAGCATCAGCAACATCAAAATCAGCAAAGAGGAAATCATTCCAATCGAGGAAGATTCCAAGGACGAGGGAATGCATCCACCAATGTGTCAAACATTCAGTGCAACTATTGTCACAAGTTTGGACACTATGAAAGAGATTGCCGCAAGAAGTAGTACGACCAAGGCAAAAAATCCAGTAGTAATCAAGGGAATTCTCGAGAAAGAGGAAATCATCGTGGTGGACATTCTACTCACAGTCATTTTGCAAACGAACATGGAAATATGTTTCTTGCAAGTGAGGAATTGCATCAGACTGATACAATGCACCTAGACACTGATTTCAATCCCAAAGAGGATTTCAGCTATCAAGTCGACCAAGTGGAATAGGATCCTTGGTACATCGACAGCGATGCATCATCTCATATGACAAATCATCAGGAATGGTTCATAGAGATGAAACCATTAGAAGGTCAGAAGAATGTCATCTACACAGTAGACAATACACCCGAATTCAGTTCAAGGGATAGGTGTTATCCCTATGAACAATTTCACTGGTACAAAAGGATTAGTCAAAGATGTGCTCTATGTTTCGAAGCTCAGTAAGAACCTTTTGTCAGTAGGTCAAATGACGGAACACAATTACAAAGTCATCTTCGACGGTGATGAATGCACAATCAGAGACAAATCTAAAAGATGTCAGCTAGTCGCAAAAGGTGTCAAGGAAGGATGCTTATATAGAATGCTAGCTATAGTACTAGATAAGCATGCCATGTCAGCTCAAATGCAACAAATGCCACTATCTGCAAAATGGCACAAGAGATATGGTCATGTCAACTTCAAGTACTTATTAGATCTAAGAAATCAGAATATTGCAATTGGGATTTCGAAGCTACAGTTTCTTGGAAAGGTTTGTGAAGCATGCTGCTTCAGCAAACAAAAGTGAACCAACTTTGTCAGAAGTACCTCTCGTGCATGAGGTATTCTTGATTTGATACATATAGATGTATGGGGTTATGCCCAGACCCGCAGCATCAATGGCTCACTTTATTACTTGACCTTCATTGATGGCTACAGAAGGGCCAGTGTACTTTGAAGACGCAGTAGACAAGCCAGAATGGCAAACTTCTATGAATGAAGAAATGGATGCTTTGTATAAGAACAATACTTGGGAATTATGCGACCTTCCACCACGAAAGAAGGCCATAGTAAACAAATGGGTAAACAAAGTGAAGTACAATCCAGATGGCAGTATTCAGAGATACAAAGCCAGATTAGTTGCAAAAGGATTTGAAAAACAAGATGGTCAAGACTATGATGAGACTTATGCTCCAGTAGCAAAGATGGATTCCATACGGTTCTTCTTGATATCACTAGCAACACACAGCAAATGGAATGTGTATCAGCTCGATGTCAAGAATGCATTTCTCAATGGTTATCTAGATGAAGAAGTCTACATGCAACAACCAGCAGGTTATGTTGAACCAGGAAAGGAGAATAAGGTTTGCCATCTCAAGAAAAGTCTCTACAACTTAAAGCAAGAACCCAAAAGTTGGCACAACAGAATTGACAAGTATTTTGTTGATCTAGGGTACATGAAGTCCAATGCAGATCATACTCTCTACTACAAAGTTCAAGGGGAAGACATTACTATTGCACTTTTGTACGTAGATGATCTAATTGTGACAGGAAGCAAGGATAGCTTCATCAGAAAATTGAAACAAGACTTATTTGCTGAGTTCAACATGAAAGATCTTGGACTTATGCACTATTGTCTTGGAATTGAGTTCTAGAGAGATTCAGATAGCACATTCATGAGTCAACTCAAGTATGTTGATAGTCTCCTGAAGAAGTTTCATATGGCAGATTGCAAGACTGCAGCCACTCCCATGGAACAGAGTTTGAAACTTACTAAAGATTCAGAAAAGCCTACAGTCAATGACAGATACTACAGGTAACTATCGGATCTCTTATATATTTGACAATCACATGGCCAGATATTTGTTATGCAGTAATCTCACTAGCACAGTTATGGCAAATCCAAAACAGTCTCAAGGTATCAACATTGATCAGCAAATCCGACACCATCATCAATTATCTAGAAAACCCCAAAACATCAAACATCTACACAGATTTCTGGGCATGATATAGTTCTCAACAAAATTCATTCCATACTATGCAGAAGTCATAGTGCCCTTTTGGATCCTGCTTCAAAAGAGTCAACCATTCAAATGGGACATCCATTGTGTACAAACATACAAAGAACTGAAAAACTTGGTAGCAAATGCAATAACTCTATGACATCTTGACTTCTCCAAACCGTTCTTGGTCTAAACAGATGCATCTAAAAATTGTATAGGCACAGTACTATTCCAACAGGACACCAATAGTCAAGACTAGTAGGTACCAGTCAACTTCATTGACTGCCGCAGCCTCTCTAGGGCACAACGCAACTACTCAACAACTGAACATGAGCTTCTTTCCATCGTTTGGTCGTGCACAAAACTACACCCATACCTACATTTTAGCATAGTAACCATAGAAAGTGATAGTAAATCTCTAATTCCTCTTCTAAAAAAACGTCACACAAACCCTATATTGCTTAGCTAGATGTTAGCTTTACAAGAATACACTTTCACACTCAAATATTACCCCACCAAAGAAAATATTATAGCCGACACACTATCCCGAAGCACTCAAGTCCAAAATACACAGTCGACCTTCATAATCTCCCACCCACAACCCATCAATCTATCTATTCTCCCAACTTTGCAAAACCAAGACCCAATTCTTAAGTCCATTATCTTGTCCATCAAACAACCAACAGTCAGCCCACACCATGCTAGATTCATAATCAAGGACAATCTTTTATACTTCTGCATAACTCATTCTAACCCTCATTTATGCATTCCCCATAATCTAGCCAACCAATACATAGACTATTACCATGCACATCCCCTCTTTTTGTTCATTTAGGTCTACACAGGGTCTTAGACGCACTCAGACAAAGTTTCTATTGGCTAAACATGCATCATGACATTGCCAATCGACTACATCAGTGTGCCTGACGCCAACACTGCAAAGATCCAATCAAAAAACCTCAAGGAAAATTGGAAAGCATAGTCGTCTCTCATAGGCCCATTCCCACAGCTAGTCAATGGAAACATTTATGTGGTAGTCTTCACCAAATTTGTCGTTTTTTATGACTTGGTGTTATAACCCATTAAAATCTAACCACATTGTCAAATGCAAAAATCTAGTACTACAAGAGCCACACTTCCAAGCATTGGGAAATGTTGTCATCCCTCCACAAGGAAATAACAAGGGACCATTGAAGACAAGTAGAAGAGAAAGATCAGGTTCTGAAAGAAGAGCAAGGTATATTCAAATTAATGAAAACCTAGAATGTTCCTCTTAATGAGGCAATCACATAGGATGGTTTTGGATATATTTGGGGACAAAAAGCATTTTCACCAATAGCAGGACTCTTGATATATCATATGTTGCATAAATATTCAAGGCTTTGGTAGCAAGAATCTTGGTATATCATATAACAAGAATGTGATATATCATATGTGTAAGAAAATAATACAATGTTTGTGCTCAACAGATAATAGGATCTCGTATGCAAGAGAGAAAACAAGATAGTATGGAGAATAAAAAATTTGATTACTGTAGAACTGATACAATAGATGGCGCTGCCTCCTGTTTCAGCCTAGAAAGTGCCTTCTTTAGTTTGCAAGCTTTACCTTCTAAACCGAGGATCTCAAAGCCTGGTGGTTGTTCCATGTATACCTCCTCCTTGAGATCTCCATTTAGAAAGGCAGATTTCACATCCATCTGAAACACGAGCCAACTTCCCTGGGCAGCTAAAGCCAAAACACTACAAATTATGGTTAGTCAAGCTGTGGGAGCAAAAGTATCTTGATAATCAAAACCATGTACCTATGCAAATCCTTTTGCCATGAGCCAAGCATTGTACTTATCCAACATGCCGTCGGACTTGTACTTGATCTTGTACACCCACTTGGTTCCGATTACCTTGCGCTTTGGTGGTCAATCCACAAGGTCCCAAGTGTTGTTCTTCATTATGGAGCCATACTCCGACTGCATAGCCTCCATCCACCTATCATCCCCTTGTGCCTCTTCAAGACACTTGGGTTCATCAGCATGGATCACTTCTGTCATCAAAGCATAGTTGACCAAGTGTTCCTGTGCCCTTCTTTGCTCCTCTAATCTCTTAGACCGATGGTGTTTGGATGGTTCCTCCTCAATGGCTGGAGGTTCTCTGCCATCCAAAAGCTACTTTACCCACTTTGGGAATGGCCATTCCGGTTGTGGTTCTGCAGGCTCTTCTTCATCTTCTCTGTCTTGAATCCTCCCAAGCACCGTTGGGGGAGTTCGGTCTACTGTTGGTGGCAATACTGGATGGATATCCTGGTCCTGGTTGTTTGGGAAGGAAGCATCCTCCTCCAATTGATGCGGTTGTTCTGAGAAGACCACATCACGACTTACAATTACCTCTTCACTGTAGCCCAAGAAAATACACTTCCAGCTCTTCGGTTCCCATTTGGTCCTGGTAGCATTAGGGACATGCACAAAACAGTCACATCCAAAAACTCTGAAATGTGCAGCTAAAGGTTTCTTACCAGAAAAGCTTGCAATGGAGTCATCTCATTCACAGCCTTCGTGTAGCTACGATTGAGGATGTAAACTGCAGTGTTACATGCTTCAGTCTAGAAAGTCTTTGGCAAATCTTTCCCTTTCATCATACTCCGGCCCATTTCGCAGATAATTGGCATCTTGCATTCTGCTACTCCATTTTGCTGTGATGTATGTGGCGGGGGTTTCTGCCTTTTGATTCTGTGACTTTTGTAGTAACTTTCAAATTTAGTTGATGCGAACTCTCCACCTTTGTCTGATCTCAACTTCTTCACCTTCCTCCCCGATTCTTTCTCGACCATTACATGCCATTCCTTGAACCTATTGAAAGCCTCGTCTTTCATCTTCGAGAAGTATATCCATATCCTTCTACTGTAGTCGTCGATCAGCATCATGAAGTAGAAGGAACCACCCAAAGCTTCCATCTCCATCTTTCCAAAGAGGTCTGTGTGAACGAGCTCTAGAGGAGCCTTTGCTCTGCTGGCCTCTTTAGGAAATGGCTGCCGATGCTGCTTGCCCATCATGCAAGCTTCACATACATCAGGCAGATCTGAAATTTCTGGTAGGTCTGCAATCATTCCACTTTTATGCATCTCCTTCAAAGAACTAAGGTTTAGATGACCAAACCTCTCATGCCATAGCTTAGTGTTCTTCACATCCGCTTGAGCACTGAAAGCTGAGAGTTTATAAATGTTGGTGTGCTCTGTACCTTTACCAATGACCTTTCCTTGTGAAGATCCAGGATCTGTGCACCATTCTTATCGAATTGAACTTTGAGGTCCCGATCCGTGATCGCAGAAACGAACAACAAGTTCCTCTTGATATCTGGCACATAAAGAACATCGGACAATTTTTTTACAACTCCATCTAACTTGAGAGCAATCGTACCTTTTCCTTTTGCTGGACATTTTGCATCATTGCCGACTGCTACCATGATGTCATTCCCTACCGGCTGTAGAGAGGTATACCAATCCTTCTGACTGGTCATGTGGCATGATGCACCACTGTCAATGATCCAAGGTTCATCTGTAGGTACATGAACTGCCTTGGTCCAAATCTCCTCAATTGTGACAAACAGCTCTATGGGCACTGCCTGTGCATTGTTGCTGGACTATTTCTTCACTCCGTTCTTCTCATCTGCAATCTTCTTGCGGCACTCATTCTGCTTGCGCCCTGCCTTATTGCAATAGAAGCTCTTGATCTTCTTCTTTCCCTTTTTATCATCAGAAGAAGATGGGTTACTAGAGTCCTTACCCTTACCCTTCTTTGATCCGGTCCAGAAAGCCGAATCTTCTCTAGTCCTCGTCTTTTGACGCATCTCCTCCTCTAAAAGCATCGCACTAAAATCCTCAAAGTTGAGGGGTAATTTTCTGTTCTGCATATTCAGCGCCGTAACAAGACCGTCGTACTTTGGTGGGAGAATCTGTATGCACCTTCGTGCTAGATTCTCGCTAGTGATGGTGATGCCAATCATAGTCATCTGATCGCACAGATTCTTCACCTTGGTGATGAACTTCTCTACCGCTTCAGACTAAGAAAACTTTTCATTCGCAAGTTGAGTCTCCAGATTCTGAATCCGTGTCTAATTCGTGGTCCCATACTGATCTCCACTTTATTTGCTATATTGAATGTGTCATGATGAGAATATTATAATTATTTCAATCTCATTCCCATTCACGTTATTTTAAATCTTTTACATATGCATGAAAGAAATTACTTTGTCTCATCCTCTTCTCCTCGGACTGAGGAGGAGGATTGTAGTTGTGCAAGTAAGGACCCATTTCCAAAACCATTAGTCAAACAATATTGCCATCATGGGCTACGCACTACCTCTCTGTATGAGAGGAATCACATTTCTAAATAGGGAAAGAGAGGAGAGCAATGGAATATGGAATCTTACCCTATAAAACATCCCCACACATGCCCTAGATGTTGTGCAGGTTTGTAGACCTTCTTGCTGCCTTCTATCCTGGAATAAACATCCCTGCTTTGCTGCCTTTGTAGCTCCCAACATCCTGTGGATGTGGTAGTCTACTTGTAGACCTCTGACATGAACCTGACAGCTTTGCATTGATGTCTTTCATCGCCACAAGGTACTCCTATAATGTTGCATTCATCTGCTAGTCTTTTGAGTAGTCCCTGGTGCCCACAAGGAAGCTAGCATGTTACCCATGTTGCATCCCTACCAATGCTGTCAGTTTTTCCCCCATGCATGGCCACGTGGCATTCAGACCCTCTGCTGGAGGGCCTACCCCGTACTCTTCTCATTTGGGGACTCGCAAATGGGGAGCTGACATTTAAAACTCCAACCTCAAGAAATCTTCAATCTATCTATGGGAGCATGAGTATGTCTTGTTCATATATCATGTCTACTCCTCAATGTATGTGACAAAGCTAATCTGATATTGCCCATCCATTATATGTATTTGACAAGGGTTTCTAGTTTGTATCTTCTTAAGCACCTCCTTTGCAACCTTGGACCACTCATGATTCCCCACATACTTGCCAAAATTAAATTTCGTATCCTTCACCCAATGGATCTCATCATACAAGATTTCAAGAGAACAAAAGCATTCATTCCTCACAAGCCCAATCTTAAGGTGCCCGTCTAACCTAGGTGTGGGAAAGCTCCTCCTCATTCCTAGCTCCTCTTCTCCAAGCTTGAAACCATGCGAAGTTTATGCACCATATAGCTCGGTTCACATATACCTAGAACAAGGACCACCCAAGATGTTGATATAGCATGTTCGCCATTTTAACACTAATATAGAAATGAAAATAGCTATATACTAAATGCAAAGTTCTATATCCCAAACTCAAATTGCTACATGCTATATACAAAATACTATGCAAAATACAAAATCATACATTCCTAAATGCAAAGTACCATGTGCAAAATGCAAAGTGCTATGTTCTATATCCCAAACTCAAATTGTTCATGCTATATGCAAAATACTAAGTGCAAAATGCAAAATGATATGAACCCAAGGAAGGGCACGTTCCTTGGTCTTATAATTTTTGGAGAGGAAATGTGCCAACTCTCCCCCCACATGAATGTGTGGTTAAGTTTATTTGTTCATGTGTTGGATGCTACGTGCTAAATGCAAAAATACTAGTTAGTCAATTCTATGTGCTATATGCAAAATACTATGTACAAAAATACAAAATCATACATTTCTAAAAAAAAAGTACCATGTGCAAAATGCAAAATGCTATGTTCTATATCCCAAACTCAAATCACTACATGCTATATGCAACATACTATGTGCAAAATGCAAAATGATATGAACCCAAGGAAGGGCACGTTCCTTGATCTTATAATTTTTGGAGAGGAAATGTGCCGACTCTCCCCCCACACGAATGTGTGGTTAATTTTATTTGTTTTTGTGTTGGATACAAAGCTCTATATGCTAAATGCAAAAATGCTAGTTGCTCAATGATAAGTGCTAATCCTAAATGCAAAATGCTATGTACAAAATTCAGAGTGCTATATCTTAAATTCAAATTGCTACCATATATATAAAAAGTGATAAATGAAAATGTTATATCCCAAATTCAAATAGCTACCAAAAATATGCAAAAAAATATATGCTAAACACAAACTCCTATGTGCAAAAAGAAAGAGCTATTTACCATGTTCTATATTCGAAATGCTATATACTACATTCAAATTCCTATATGCTTTGAATTGGTGAATTTCAAGTCATGTTTAACGCTCTAATCTACAACGGGAAAATAAAGTAGGTGCTTCGACTTTAACATATACTTTACTTTAAAAATATGAAAAGGTCACTTATTGAAAGGAGAGAACGTGCTTCCTACATTAGCATAAAAAACAAGAAAAGATGATTACAACCGAGTTTCTCTTCATGGCTATTCAATCGATAAATTTCTAAAAGAATGGAACCGAATTACTTCTCAATATATTTCGAAGATACAATATTGTGTATTTTGTGGTAGAAGAGAATTTAGCACAGGTTCTTTTACAAAGTTAAAATCAGTAATATCACTATTAGAATCAAGTATAACACCATATGACTTATCCAATATGTTCATAAGTTTGCATGTAGAAAATGGCCTAGGACATAGATAAAAAATGGCTTGTAAAGCATGCATAGATAGTCCATTTAGAAAGTTGTACTCGGTTCCTATGATCTAGACTACTTATAGAATGTATTAGGTGCAGATATATTTCAAATGCAAATGCTTTCTATAATCGATATATCCCTAAACATTTCTTAAGGTATTACATCTTTAGCAACAGGTATACTACAAAGAAGGTCGATGTTGGATAATCCACCAATATGTTGGAATTGCCAACAAAGATTTTGTAGTAACTCAACAAACTTACTATCAACAATGAAACACGTTCTAGCGTTTAACTCTAGAACAAATCCCATATTTAAAAAATACTTGACAATGTATGAACAACCGCATCCAAAACTAAGAGTAAGTATTCTTTCTTCAGAAGTTATTTCTGATATTCTTGAAAGACACTTTGCTGACTTACCATTTGATCTTATGAAAATTGCACATGAGGACAAGTATTTGTCATTACTAGAACAAATCAACATGCTACCTATTACAACTCATCAATTCAAAAAAAATACGTCACAAGAAGTCAGCACAATTGTACTTCGTGATTCAACAAGAATTATTGAGCATTAGCTCATAACATCTATGGAAGGTCTGTCACAATGTGACAAATTAACACTTGAGTATGTGTTTGAGGGGAGGGTTTCCTATCCTTTCGGAGGTGTTACCAGAGGCCAAAGGCCACTGGCATGAGAAGCATGAGTGTTGCAATGCTCTAATGCAATGGATCACAGAGAGCACATTGTGTAGTGGTGTGCGAGTGTTGTATGCTATACTATAGTGAACAACAACGTACGAGTACACTATGCTAAATGAAAATCACCGGTGACTCTCCACAACATAAGCAGAATAAGAAAATCACGTCTGACACTGGTGAACAATCCCCATATCGGGAAGAGACAAGAGAGATGAGAAAGTGACCAAGTTGGCCAAAGTACACATCATTGGACTAGTGTCCCTAGATCACAAGTTGCAAGACACAAGAATACATAGGTCTATCCCCATAGTAGACAGAGGGTACACACAAGTCTCTCCACACTCTCTCCTTGGCGAGCTCATAGCTCTAGCCTCTATCTCTCCTCACTCTCCTCTCTTTCACTCCAGTGCCAAATGCTGAATGAATTTCCCTCTCTTCACCTTCTCCTTCATCCTCATCCCCCACCTTGGAGGGTCCCTTCTTCGTTGAGAATCCCCCCTCTTTCTTCCCATTGCTTCCTCTTATCTCCTTAGCTATTGAGGATAGTCGTTGCACTGCTGGCTCTCTTGATGGCTATGGCGACTTCCTGACTCCCTGACTTGCCAACCTGATGGTGTAAATTCTCCATGTGCAGGTGAGCTGGATCACCGCACCACTGCACCACTGTATCACTGAACCACTGTGTAAATGTAAATACTCCTGACTGCTCCATGTGCTAAGCTCACTCTCTGTGTGTGCAGCTCTTGATGAGATCACTTTGGACATGATACTCCTGGTTGACCTGTGGTTGACATGTGTCGACCTGTGGTTAACATGTGTCATTACATGATTGCCTCAGATAGTACTCCTGGATGAACCCGTGTGATCGTGTGGCTAAGTTGTGTTGACACATGGTCAACATGTGGTCAACAAATATCATCATGTGGCCAACGCCTGTCGACAGGTGGTCGTCGTGTGATAAGGAAACAGTTTCCCTTGCCATGATCATTCACCATCCTGGTGAATAGAAATGGAGGATGAATCCATCAAAGAAAAAATAAAAATGAACCTACAAATCATTGATATGGTGATGGAGTAGGAAAAGGAAATGGTACAGACCATGTGGTTGGCCGTGGTAGTAATCCAAGATTTGTATTAAGTTGAAACATGAAAAATAAACTGCTGCATGATAAGGGACAGCATGGAAAATTGCAAAAAAAAACTGAGTACAGCTTGAGGTAAAACACTGATATTTACAATAAGGGCCAAGTAGCTTGGCAAAAATATAACAGTGCAAAAAAAAACCCCAAACACCCATGTATCAACCCTTGTATGAGATTACTAAGGGTGGTAATCAGCAGCCTATTCCTTTGCCTTCTCCTCTTTTGCCTTCATATTTGGCTCTATGGCCTTTTGCTCATCCCTTTGCTCTAGCTTAGTCATATGTATCTGTGGATGGGGTGCTTCCTCCTCACACTCAAGCGTGTCCATCACATTTCTCATATTTTCATACTTGGCTTTATATCGGTGGTATCGCCGGTAGTAATGATTATTTTGCCCTTGCAAGGTGGACTGGGAAGTCTGGAGGGTGGCCAACTGCGTCTGAAGATCTGTGAATTCTTCCTCCATGGATGAATGCTTCTTTTCCAATTCAGCCACTCTGGATTCTGATTTTTCCTTGGCAATCTTGGAGGAAGACAACGACTGTTTTAACTGTGTAATCTCCTGGTGAAATCTGGTCACCTTTGTGACATGCTGGCTTTGCAAAGTTGCTAGAGCTGCTGCATGTTGGCTACATAGTGTTGTCATTTCTGCTTCCCATTCCTACCTGTGATTATGGAGGTGATCCTCAAGGGCAGCCTGCTGAATGTTCCAAGCGATGTCACGCTCATGTATTGCTGAGTCCTTCTCTTTCTACCACCTTTCCTCCTGTTGTCGACTCGAGGGGGTCACTCATTATATGTAACCCTATCACGTGAGTTCAACAAAAGGATGTTTTTAATATCTAAATTTAACAAAAGTTAATTTACATAAGGGAGTATTTAAAACAATTTTCAAAAAAATTTATAGATTTGTATAGAAAAAGGGTACATTTTATTAATGAAAAATTTACGATAAGGGATTTTAGAAATATGCCTTGAATGCACGTGATATAGAGGGTTTATATATAGTGACCTCCCTGAGATTGTCGAATTATCACTTCTATGGTGCGCTGTTGGGCTGCCTGTGCTTTCTCGAATGCTAACTTCAAATGTTGCTATTGAGAGAGGAGCTTATGAGCATAACCTATGGAATTGAAGACTGCTATCCCAAGTTGCATCAAGGTGTCATCCATGATACACTGAGCAAGATGCAGGGACCTTTTTATCCACGCATATCTATCACTGTAATTCATCTTTCTGCCAAATTAATCACATCCCCCAATTCCTCAAACATGTCAGGGAGAGCTCCCTCTTCCTCGGTTGACAGGTTTCCTATAGGTGCCAATTTGTCCAAGTGCACAAAACATGTTGGGGCCCTGGAGATCTTTTTGTTCTATGCAAGGCAGTCCTGCAAGGGAATGGTGAAGATTTGATTGAGATCCTCCTCTTCCCCACACACTGGTGAGTGTTTTTTGTGAAGGACAAATAGTAGTTGGTTGTAATCTTCATTCTGTTTTTCCACCACGGAAATATTTGAAAGAGGTGGGCTTGATGAAGTAGCTATGTAAGCTGTGAACATATCATTCTCATGAAGGGGTGGGCAATCCACAAATTGGGGCACAATCCCTCCCTCAAATACCTCCTCTGATGCTGAAGTGGCCGATGGAGGATCTCCTCGAGAGGGGCTCCCACTCCAGTCTTTGCTCCTGTCTCTGCCCTGTGGTGGTCATGGTGGGAAGGCCGAAATGTGAAGTACTCCGTCGGATGACATCCCCTAAGAAAGCCAGTGGGAGTCAAGGCCCAGGCTAAGATTCAGGTCCAACACCTGGTCCAACACATGGTCAGAGGTTGCCTGAACTGTGGTGATGACTGCATCGATGAAAGTGGTAGGGGGGAAGATGAAACAGCTACAGTCCTTCATAACAATAGACCTTTCAAGGAAGTCCCTGGTACAATAGTCATTGTCACTGGTACAACAGTTGTCATCACTAGTACAACAGGGGGTGTACCTGGTGCAATCCCTCCCACTGAAAGTCTGGAGATCCCTAGAGAAGCTTGGACAAGTGTGACTAATGGAGAGGCAAGTCCTGGCACGACTGATGGAGATACAAGACATGTCTCTGATGGGAAACCTGTGGCATAGGTAACAGAATATACTGAAGAAGCTCCGACGCAGACTTCATGAGGTGGTGCTCACCGAGGTGTCCTCCTGATCGAAAGAGGAGAGGAAGTAGTTCCGGGGGAAGGAACACTGGAAGTGACAGTGAAAGAGATGGAAGAGGGGGTGACAGGAGGGGAGAGAGATGATGAAGGGAGGTGACCTGTGACAATGGAAGGAGGGTTGGCCTTCCACTAATGAAGTAAGAAGGTGAGGTGGGGCCCACAAGTACAGATATATGTTCCCTGACGCTTGCAAAGTATGTTATGGAAGGCAGAGCAGAAGAGTGAGGCGAAATCGTAGGGAGTGACCAAGAGAATGGAGTCTAAGGCAGAATGGATCGCTTTGGTGATGAAGAAGTGGCCTGGGGCAGAGTAGAAGTGCATGAACAAATACCTCGCTAGAAGTGCCTCTCGGCTGTTTCCCTCGAGAACCTTCTTGCACTCATGTCCTCTGTGATGAGTTTTACACGTAGACAAGAAGGACATGAATGTGGGTGAGTCGGTGTGAGCTAGCAAAAAGGGAAGTGTGGGAAGATGGAGATATGTGGATAGAGACTAGGAGTGAACATGTGACGGGAATTCAGGAATCCAAATGTGTCTGTTGCAAAGTCATAAGACGAATGAACGTAGTACACATTTGGACATTGTGACACCAAAAATTGATATTTTTAATTTGGCATTGGTATTGTTTTTCTCTATGTTTGATAAGAGTTTGAGTATCAAGTGATAGCCTAGCGGCTCTCACTTATTTCTATTTTCTATGATATTGTATGGGATTGAGAGGATGAGTGGAATGGCTCATTATAAATACCATAGGTATGAATTATAAATACCTTGGTATGGGGTGAGAGATATTTGTGTATGGGATATTATGAGTTTTTTAAAAAATAGGAAGAGTGAGTCATATAAAGAGGTGGGCTCATGTCCATGTGTTCCAATAATATAAGAGAGGCCACATGCCAAGCGTATGGAAGGCATGTGGAGGAGTGTGAAGTCAAGAGGAATCCTTCTAGAACTCCTATGTGGAATAAGAAGGATGTGGACATGTGGAAAAGAGAGGGTCCCTATGGGCTCCATATGAGGAGACTCTTGACTTTCTCAATATTTTAAGAGTCTTGAGCATCTTTTGATGGGACACATGGCAAGAGTAGCCAAAAAGGACATGGATGGTGACATACGTGCTTATGTGATTGATGGGGAAAGGAATCTACAGGCAGCAATTGTAAATGGGTGAAGGAGGGTAACAAAGTCTCTATAAAAGGAGCCCTCCTCTCCCTTGTTCATCAATCTCTTCCACCCTTGGGCCTTATGTTGCTGTAGTTCTAGTCTCCCCAAGCCTCTTCCATGAACCTTCTCTTCCTCTTGTAGATATTCTCTTATGTAGACTCTTGAGTCCTTCTCTCTCTAGTGTATTCTCTCTCTATGAGTAGTCTTGGAGCTTCCACTCCCTCATGTATGTATGAAACCTCTTCGTCTCCCTGGTGATTATAGTGTTGAGATGTATTCTCACTCTATTTGTAATGAAGGTCACTTTAGGTTCTCTCTCTCTCTCTTGAGTGTCTCTTCCCTTTTCTTTCTTTCAAAGCCTTAAAAGTTCTTTCTATTCGGCTGCTCACTGTGCACACATGGTCCATTTGTTTCCCGAGCCACTATGCAAACTTCTTCCCCTCTTCTAGGCAAAATCTATGAGGGGTGGATCGTTGATGAAGGTGGAGTCTTGAGGGAGCATCCTGCTCAGGCGAAATTAGCCTGGCTGGAGGGTAGTTTTCATGACAGTTTGACCCCCTGTTAGTGTTTTGCTCATAACTTTCTGCTCGATAGTTCGATTGTAATGAAATTTATATCAGCGCGAAGCTCTCTTCAAGGCGCATGTTTCTATGTGATCAGATCTTGAATCAGATACTATTGCAAAAAGTTATGAGTCTCTGTGTTTGACAGTCTGTTTTCATGACAGTTTTTACACCCTTCCAGTAAACTATCCATATCTCTTCAACCGTCTGTCTCTTTTCAATGAAATTTATATCAGCACATAGCTCTCTTCAAGGGCATGTTACTATGTGATCAGATCTTGAATCAGACACTGCTGCAAAAAGTTATGAGTCTCTGTGTTTGACAGTCTGTTTTCATGATAGTTTTTACCCCCTTCCTGTAAACTGTCCATATCTCTTCAACCATCTGTCTGTTTTCAATGAAACTTATATCAGCGTGAAGCCCATCTCAAGGCGCATCTCTTTATGTACTTGAATCTTTGATATCATGTCTCTACTGAAAGTTATAGGCCTCTGTGTCTAATGACAGTTTGTAGAGTGTTTTGAGCTAAGTATAAAGGTGTCTATGAAGGAGGTGCAATGTTTCCTTAGAATCTACCCATCCGACCTAATCAGCCCCTTCAAAATCCTCGATATATATCAGTTCATGTCATGTTGAGCCGCAAGATCTTCTTTCAACAACGTATCGCTCTTCTCTCTGGTGCAGACCGGCTCGCTGAGATTATGGCCTCTGCTGATCCTTTCCTTCTCCCTATGCTTGACTACAACATCACTTGGGATGTTACCATCTTCATTCTCATCTAAGGGAGGAAAGTATGGTGTGGTATCTTGGCATAAAAGCTTCTTTCTAATGTCTCATTCTCAATGATAAGTATCTTTGGCAGTCAGTTCGAATGCTGCAGGAAGTGAAGAGGTGCGTGAAGTTTATTACCCCCAACTTCATGTCACATCTTTTGGTGGAGACGCCGGGTACGTTTGGTATTGGATTCATCCCACCTTACTAAACGGTCTCGGGTATACTTGGTTGCATGTTATGCCTCAAATAGGCATGTGTTTTGATGAGATAAAGAAGATGCCTGGAAGAACTCCGTTAGAAGAGATTGCAGTGTGTTTAAGAGAACTTGAAGATTGTGAAGGTGATGCTCAAGCTATTCGCACAGTCACCATGATCATATCCTTTATGTTTGCACTGTTGAATATGTTAGTGAATCGACAACGCTGGCAGTAGGCACAATGATAAATTGAGGATTGTTCCATGCACTGGCAGCTTGGTGTGAAGAAGAGTTGAGTCTTTGGGTAGTTTTCGACCATAACAGTGGAGTGGTGATTCTTAATGCTTTCAACTTCTTTTGCTATGCAAATGATGAAGATTACAATATCTTGAAGCTTTTATGTGCACTTCCTATTGTGAGAAGGGTGATCCTAGAATGCATGTATACACAATGTTTTCATGGTGTTGGTTGGTCACTTATTTTTGAAGATTTTGTGAGGATCACATTGTGGAAGGTTTTCAACTAGTGGTTATGCATAATAAGTTGGTCTTGGTATACTAAGGCTCTGTGGGATCTTGTTCGGATCTTGTTTGGGATATTATTTGGATCTTGGTGTTTCTTTTTTGTGTTTCATCATGGTGAAGATTCCAGTGTTTCGAGGGACCCAAGGGGAAGACCCGGAGTCTTATCTTCGGGATTTTGTTCGAGGATGCCGGCTTTCTGGATGGTCCATGAAGGATCGAGTGGAGATTTTGCCTGATTTTCTTGAAGGTGTAGCCTTGAGTTGGCATGAGACCTTGCCGGACTCTACCAAAGAGGACTGGGACCAAGTGGTGGCAGCAATGAAGCAGAGATTTGGGGCAGTGGAGTCGCCAAATGCTTTGATGTTGCAGTTGGACCGGTTCTGTCAAGGAGAGGGTGAGTTGGTCTCTGCATTGGCAATCCGATATGAAACTTTATGGACAAAGTATGAAAGGGCAGCTTTGCGAGCTGTGGCATTGGCATCATCGGCCCCTCAAAGTCTCTCAGGGATGGAGCACTTAAAGATGAGCAAATTTGTTATGGCTTTGGAGCCTCGTCTTCGCTCAAAAGTAATGAGTAAAGATCCAACAACATACGTGGAGGCGCTTCGCATTGCAACCAAGAAAGAAGCTTCTCTAAAGATCGAATCCTCTTTTGTGTCTTCAACAGCTTCAACTTCTAAGGTGGAGGTAATGGGCGCTCCTTAGGTACCAAAGTCCTCTGAGTTAGATCATAATATCTCCCAATTGATGGCAGAGTTTGCTGATTTGAAATTGCATTTGGTTAATGCACGACAACCTAGAGCACCAAAGAGTGAAGATAGGCCTCGAGATAGGAGTGGGGTCACTTGCTATGAATGTAATGAAAAAGGTCACTATCGCCCCGAGTGTCCTAGATTGAGAAAGAAAGAAGAAAAACAAGTATCCTTGTTAGAAGCTTCTTTAGGGGATGAGGAAAGAGAGGTAATGATGGCTAAACGGGGGCGTGGTAAACCAAAAGAAGAAGAAGAAAGCAAGGAAGAAGTAGATGAGGAACATCAGAAAGAGGAACACCGTAGTAAGAAAAAGAAGGCATCTAGAAGGAGAATTAGCCAGTTAGACTTTCCTTTAGGACAAGGAATTGGAAGCTATGACTTGTTGTCCGACCTTAAAGAAAAGGAAGCTCATATCACCTTTGGTCAATTACTTGCTTTGTCTCCAAAACTACAAAAGGAATGGGGAAAACTAGTAAGCACAAGGGTGTCAAAGAAGAAAAAGAAGAAAAGTGCCAATCCTGTTGTTCAAAAGGTAGATATAGATGTTGGTGATGATGTACCTGTGGTTGATGTGATCATTGATGGTCAAGTGATTTCTAATGTGTACATTGATGGAGGTGCATCGATTAATGTCATGAGTGAGAAGACCATGATAGATGCTGATTTAAAATACTCTAGTACTACCTCTCCTTATTGCATCAAATTGGCTGACAACACTAGGGTTAAGACCTTGGGAGTTGTGAAGAATCTAGAAGTGGATGTATGTGGAATTTCTGTGCCGACTACTTTTCAGGTGATCCCTACCAAGCCAGATGCACGTGCCTATCCATTGATTTTGGGAAGGCCTTGGCTATGCAAGGTGAAGGCTGTTCAAAAGTGGGATACTGGAGAATTGATTTTGCAGGGAAATGATAAGAAGGTGTGCTACAACATCAGAAGCCGCAAAAAGGAAGTTGTCAAGGAGGAGTCTTCAACATCAAAGAGTTCAAGCTCTGACTTAACCGATGAAGAAGAAGAGACAGGGTGTAGCTCCGGGGAGTCCAACTCAGAGGGTGAGGTGGAAGGATTGGCCTTTGGTCTTTGTCTTGGTGCTGATCGGGATGAGTCAGGAAGGAACAAGGCGGTGGTGCAAGAAGATCCTGTAGAGACACTTCATGTGGAGGATGTGGAGCACATTAAACGACGCCAATGCAATGAAGAGCTTCTTGGTGATTCTCTATCAGGTAGTGAGAAGCTCCAGTACTTAGATATGCTAGATGATTTTCCATGTCTCTTTGCAACAAGCTATTCACAGGTTCGGCCAGTCTCTCTTGTGGACCACAAGATTGAGTTGAAGCTAGAAAGCAAGCCAGTTGTGCAACGCTTAAGGCGATTGGGGGTGATCCAAGTTGAGGCACTAAAGAAAGAGGTAACACAACTGCTTGGGGTGGGATTCATCTTTCCTGTTGATGATTCAGAATGGATATCTCCTGTAGTTGTCACACCAAAGAAAGGAAATAAGTGGCGAGTTTGTGTGGACTTTCATCCTTTGAATGCATGCACTAAGAGGGATCATTTTCCTTTGCCATTCCAAGATGAAATACTAGACCAAGTAGCAGGGCATGAAATGTATTCTGTATGTGATGGGTATTCTGGGTACTTTCAAATTCGTATTCGGGAGGAAGATCAAAAGAAAACATCATTTGTCACACCTTGGGGAGTTTTTGCTTACAGAGTGATGCCTTTTGGGTTGACCAATGCACCAGCTACATTTCAAAGGTTCATGAGTCAAGTCCTGGAGCCTTACTTGGGAAAGTTCATACGGGTGTTTTTGGATGATTTTTGCATTTATTCTCAGCGCATAGATCACATGGAAAAGTTAAAGATGGCCTTAGCTAGGATTGATGAAGCAAAAGGGTGTCTAAATCCTAGCAAGTGTCATTTGGCTCAAACAAAAGTAGTCTTGTTGGGGCATATTGTGTCTCAAGAAGGCCTGCAAATGGATCCTGACAAGGTTCAAGCAATCATGGCATTGCCAAGTCCTGAGAGTGTCACTGGTGTTCGCAGAATTCTAGGAAAGAGCAAGTATTATCAACGCTTTTGTGATGATTTCACAAAGATAGTGCATCCCATGAACTTGTTGACAAGAAAAGGAGTTTCTTTCCAATGGGGTGTGGAGCAACAAAAGTCTTTCCAGCAACTTAAGGAGGCCATGAGTAAGGGCCCATTGAAGCCCCTGATTGGTGGTCTCAAGACTTTTATGTAAATCCAAGTGTATCTTTGCATTCAGTTGGTGCTGTATTGCTACAAAAAGGAGAGGCAGGTAGAATACAACCCATCTATTATGCCAGCCGACAGCTTACAAATGTGGAAACAAGGTATGAAGAAATGGAGCAGCAAGCTCTCTCTTTGGTGTTTTCTGTCAGAAAGTTTCGCTCCTATTTATTACCTCAACCATTTTTCTTCCTTACCTCTCAGTCTATATTAGCATATCTAGTTCACAAGCCGAATCCTGGGGGGAGATTTGCAAAATGGTTGTCAGAGCTTCAAGAGTTCTCTTTCTCTTTTGTCACTGAAAATACCACTAGGTCCACTATGGCAGATTTGCTCACAGGACGGGAGGATCTAGGAGAAGAAAAAATATGTAAGGAGAACATTAAAGATGAAAGGGATACACCACCGATAGCTTTTGTTTTGTATTTTGATGGGGCTTTTAGTCCTTCATGCCAACAAGGAGCCGGGGGGATAGTCTTGATGAATCCTAAAGGTCAAGAGGTATGGGCAAGAGGACAAGAGCTTCCAGGTATCACAACTAACAATGCAGTTGAGTATAATGCTTTGATTCTTGGTTTGAGGGTTGTCTTCAAAGTCAAGTTAAAGAATTGGAAGTAAGAGGAGATTCTCAGCTTATTATAAAGCAAATGCAAGGGCATTACCAGACAAGAAGTCCTCATTTGAAGGAGCTTAATCAAAAGGCTATGGCACTATGTAGTCAGTTTGATTTTTGCAAGTTTGTTCATATAAACAGAAAAGAAAATCAAAGGGCAGATGAGTTAGCTACTCAAGCCATTGTAGTACAAGACCGGGGGGTGGTTTCTTTGGTAGACACTAGATGGCCAGAACTATAAGATGTTCAGCAATATGTGGAAGAAGGCATGTTTCCTCAAGGGTTAACTCCACAACAGAAGCAGAGATTGGTAAGGAAGGCTTGTCCCTATACTATTATTGATGACATTCTTTATAAATTGGGAAAAGATAAGGTGCTCCGTCAGGTGGTCCATCCCATGGAGACTAGGAGAATCCTAGAAATGTGTCATGAATGCTCTGGTCATTTTGCTTCAGCAAGCACAGCTAGGAGAATTCTTAATGCAGGATACTTTTGGCCACGCCTTCATAAGGATGTATATGAATGGTGTCGAAGTTGTAAAGTATGCCAAAAGTTTGGAAGGCGACAGTTGATTCTTGGGCCCTTGAAGCCTATTCCAGCATATGGACCATTTGAGAGGTGGGGGTTGGACTTTGTGGGACCACTCCCTCGCTCATCTCAGGGCAAGCATTATTTATTGGTGGCCACAGATTATGCGACTCGATGGGCAGAGGCCAAGGCCACAGTCAATAGCAAGGTAAGCACAGTTGCAAAATTTCTCTTTGATCAAATTTGTTCACACTTTGGTTGTCCTTTGGAAATTCTCACTGATGGAGGAACCTCTTTTAGAAATGAACTAATTGAAGATGTGGTGCATAAGCTAAAGATAAATCATAGCATGTCCACGCCATACTATCCTCAATGTAATGGCTTGGTTGAGAAAACAAATGGATTGTTGTGCAATTCAATGGGAAAGCTTGTTGACACCAAGAAAAGGCATTGGGATAGGCACTTGGCAGAAGTTTTATGGGCTTACAGAACCACACACAAGCTAGCTATTGGGTTTACACCATTCCAACTAGTGTATGGAATAGAAGCCATTTTACCCATTGAATTGGAGATACATAGTCTTCGCACAGCTGTTGCAAGAATAGAAGGACAGGAGGATGCCTATGCTCAACGCTTGGTACAGCTAGAAGCCTTGGATGAATGCAGATTATAGGCCTTACAAAACTTGGAATCTTCTCAAAGAAGGCGCAAGGCCCGTTTTGACACCAAATTATGCAAGAAGAAAGATATTGCAGAAGGAGATTTGGTAATGAGATTTGATAGCCGTCTAGACAAGCGGCTAGATAAAAAGTTTATCGACCGATGGGAGGGACCATATCGAGTCAAAAACAAGTTCACGAATGGAACCTTTCAGCTTGAGGATGTTGATGGCATGGTGATACCCGGACGCACCAATGAGTATCGCCTTAAATTCTTCTATGCTCGACCACCTTGAGGGCCAGCAGACCCTCTCTGTACTAGAGAGGATCTGCTGGGGGGGGAAAGATGTGACGCCAAAAATTGATATTTTTAATTTGGCATTGGTATTGTTTTTCTCTATGTTTGATAAGAGTTTGAGTATCAAGTGATAGCCTAGCGGGTCTCACTTATTTCTATTTTCTATGATATTGTATGGGATTGAGAGGATGAGTGGAATGGCTCATTATAAATACCATAGGTATGAATTATAAATACCTTGGTATGGGGTGAGAGTTATTTGTGTATGGGATATTATGAGTTTTTTAGAAAATAGGAAGAGTGAGACATATAAAGAGGTGGGCTCATGTCCATGTGTTCCAATAATATAAGAGAGGCCACATGCCAAGCGTATGGAAGGCATGTGGAGGAGTGTGAAGTCAAGAGGAATCCTTCTAGAACTCCTATGTGGAATAAGAAGGATGTGGACATGTGGAAAAGAGAGGGTCCCTATGGGCTCCATATGAGGAGACTCTTGACTTTCTCAATATTTTAAGAGTCTTGAGCATCTTTTGATGGGACACATGGCAAGAGTAGCCAAAAAGGACATGGATGGTGACATACGTGCTTATGTGATTGATGGGGAAAGGAATCTACAGGCAGCAATTGTAAATGGGTGAAGGAGGGTAACAAAGTCTCTATAAAAGGAGCCCTCCTCTCCCTTGTTCATCAATCTCTTCCACCCTTGGGCCTTATGTTACTGTAGTTCTAGTCTCCCCAAGCCTCTTCCATGAACCTTCTCTTCCTCTTGTAGATATTCTCTTATATAGACTCTTGAGTCCTCTCTCTAGTGTATTCTCTCTCTATGAGTAGTCTTGGAGCTTCCGCTCCCTCTTGTATGCATGAAACCTCTTCTTCTCCCTGGTGTTTGTAGTGTTGAGATGTATTCTCACTCTATTTGTAATGAAGGTCACTTCAGGTTCTCTCTCTCTCTCTCTTGAGTGTCTCTTCTCTTTTCTTTCTTTCAAAGCCTTAAAAGTTCTTTCTATTCGACTGCTCACTGTGCACACATGGTCCATTTGTTTCCCAAGCCACTATGCAAACTTCTTCCCCTCTTCTAGGCGAAATCTATGAGGGGTGGATCGTTGATGAAGGTGGAGTCTTGAGGGAGCATCCTGCTCAGGCGAAATTAGCCTAGCTGGAGGGTAGTTTTCATGACAGTTTGACCCCATGTTAGTGTTTTGCTCATAACTTTCTGCTCGATAGTCCGATTGTAATGAAATTTATATCAGCACGATGCTCTCTTCAAGGCGCATGTTTCTATGTGATCAGATCTTGAATCAGATACTGCTGCAAAAAGTTATGAGTCTCTGTGTTTGACAGTCTGTTTTCATGATAGTTTTTACCCCCTTCCAGTAAACTATCCATATCTCTTCAACCGTCTATCTGTTTTCAATGAAATTTATATCAGCGCGTAGCTCTCTTCAAGGCGCATATTATTATGTGATCAAATCTTGAATCAAACACTGCTACAAAAAGTTATGAGTCTCTGTGTTTGACAGTCTGTTTTCATGATAGTTTTTACCCCCTTCCAGTAAACTATCCATATCTCTTCAACCGTCTGTCTGTTTTCAATGAAACTTATATCAGCGCAAAGCCATCTCAAGGCGCATCTCTTTGTGTACTTGAATCTTTGATATCATGTCTCTACTGAAAGTTATAGGCCTCTGTGTCTAATGACAGTTTGTAGAGTGTTTTGAGCTAAGTATAAAGGTGTCTATGAAGGAGGTGCAATGTTACCTCGGAATCTACCCATCCGACCTAATCAGCCCCTTCAAACTCCTCGATATATATCAGTTCATGTCATGTTGAGCCGCAAGATTTTCTTTCAACAATGTGTCGCTCTTCTCTTTGGTGCAGACCGGCTTGCTGAGATTATGGCGTCTGCTGATCCTTTCCTTCTCCCTATGCTTGACTACAACATCACTTGGGATGTTACCATCTTCATTCTCATCTAAGGGAGGAAAGTATGGTGTGGTATCTTGGCATAAAAGCTTCTTTCTAATGTCTCATTCTCAATGATAAGTATCTTTGGCAGTCAGTTCGAATGCTGCAGGAAGTGAAGAGGTGCGTGAAGTTTATTACCCCCAACTTCATGTCACAGACGTCCACCTGGGGAAGTGTGACATCATCAAACTCCATCAGAGACATGCAGGCTATCTCATCAGGTGACAAGATGCTAGACAGCTTGAGTGTGGGATCGAGGAAAGGTTTGAAAACCACCTGAATGATCGAGGAGGATGAAGCAGAGGGTGGAAGATCACAAGCTGTACTTTGTGGGGCCAAATCACCGCCACCGGTACTGTGACCACTGTGCCCACTGGATGCCTTGGATGGTGTTTTGATTGTACCTGTGGAGGGCAGATAGTCAGAGCCTCCATGATCTAAATCAGAGGAACTTGAAAAGGGGGATAGCTCCTCATCTAATATGATAGTGATCCTGTTGGAGGGAGGTGAATCTGCAGCTACTCGAGGTTGTTTGGAAGTGCTCTGTGGTGTAGACCTGGCACCCAGGTCATTAATGGTGCGTTTGCCAAGTGATCCCATGGAAGATGGTCCTATTTTGTGGCCTACCCGAGCCTGATGGAAGTCAATGAATAAAGTATCACGGGGTAATCTAGGTTTGTACTTGTGGCGAGGGCCATGGGTAGGCATGAACGATGGGGTCGTATGGAGAGGAAAAGAGTGTGGAGGGGGTATCGATGTCGAGGTCTAGAGAGGCAAGGAGGGAGGAGGAGGTGTTGATGTCGAGGTTAACAAGAAAGGAGCCCAGAATTTGCTACGAGAGAATTCCTTAGTAGAGCCACCAATGCAGGCCCATGCTTCGTATGGAGAGGGAAAGAGTGAGGAAGGGGTGTCAGTGGAGAGGTAGAGTAAGAGGACGGATGTAGACTGATAGGGAAGGAGGGGTGATGAGGGGGGGGGGGGGGGGGGGGGCAGGAACAAGGAGGGGAGAGGGGGTGATGTAAAGGGTGTAGGGAGGAGAAGGGGGGAGAGTTGCACAAGAGAGGGGGACGTAGGCAGGTAGAGGGAGAGGGGAGAGAGGGGGTTGCACTAGAGAGGGGGGAGGCAGGTAGAGGGAGAGGGGGGGAGGTGCTACGTAGGAGAGAGGGGGAGGGGCAGGGTGGCAGGTAGAGGGAGAGAGGGGGGACTATTGCGCAGAGGGAGAGGAGGGAAGGGCTATGCAGGAGAGAGGGGGAGAGGTAGGGTGGCGAGTAGAGGGAGAGAGGGGGGGCTGTTGTGCAGGAGAGGGGGGAGGGCAGGTAGAGGGACAGCAGGGAGGGGCTACGTAGGAGAGAGGGGGAGTAGAGGGAGAGAGGGGGGGGCTGTTGTGCAGGAGAGGGGGGAGGGTAGGTAGAGGGAGAGCAGGGAGGGGCTGCACAGGAGAGAGGGGGAGAGGCAGGGTGGCGAGTAGAGGGAGAGAGGGGGGGCTGTTGCGCAGGAGAGGGGGGAGGGCAGGTAGAGGGAGAGCAGGAGGGGCTATGCAGGAGAGAGGGGGAGAGGCAGGGTGGCGAGTAGAGGGAGAGAAGGGGAGGAGAGGGAGCTGCGTGGAGAGGGAGAGAGCTGGTTGCCAAGGACAGGAGAGCTGGGAGGAGCTGGTTGCCAAGGAGGAGGGAGAGAGCCGCCAAACTAGCGCGCTTTTGAGTGCGGTGTGTAAAGGGTGGAGAGAACCAATGGAGGGGAGAGAGAGCCAAAAAGCAAATCCACGAAACTTAACCGTATCCACCAAAAATAGCATATCCACTAAATTTAGCATATTCATCAAATTTAGCTTATTTACCAAATTTAGCATATTCACCACATTTAGCTAAGTGCCAAAAATAGGTTGAACGTGCATCGCCAGGATGATGGAAGATGGAAGCAAAAGAGATGAGTGTGACAAAGGGTGGAGAGAGAAAGTATTGGTAGGAGAGATGTGGGGGAATGACATAGGGTGGAGAGAGAAGGTGTTTGTAAGAGGGAGGCAAAGGTGGAAAGGGTGGAGAGGGAATGAGTTTGTAAGAGAGAGTGGGGCTTGGATAGAGGATGGAAAGAGAAGGGATTTGTAAGAGAGAGGTAGGGGGTTTGGACATAGGGTGGAAAGAGAAGGTGTTTCTAAGAGAGAGGTAGGGAGTTGAACATAGGGTGGAAAGAGAAGGTTTTTGTAAGAGGGAGGTAGGGAGTTGGACAAAGAGAAGGTTTTTGTAGAGAGAGGTAGAAGTTGGACAAAGGGTGGAAAGAAAAGTTTTTGTAAGAGGGAGGTGGAACTTGGACAGAGGGTGGAAAGAGAAGGTTTTTGTAAGAGAGAGGTAGAAGTTGGAGAGAGGGTGGAAAGAGAAGGTTTTTGTAAGAGGGAGGTGGAACTTGGAAAGAGGGTAGAAAGAGAAGGTTTTTGTAAGAGGGAGGTAGAAATTGGACAAAGGGTGGAAAGAGAAGGTTTTTGTAAGAGGGAGGTGGAACTTAGACAGAGGGTGGAAAGAGAAGGTTTTTGTAAGAGAGAGGTAGAAGTTGGACAGAGGGTGGAAAGAGAAGGTTTTTGTAAGAGGGAGGTTGAACTTGGAAAGAGGGTAGAAAGAGAAGGTTTTTGTAAGAGGGAGGTAGAAGTTGGACAGAGGGTGGAAAGAGAAGCTTTTTGTAAGAGGGAGGTGGAACTTGGACAGAGGTGGAAAGAGAAAGTTTTTGTAAGAGAGAGGTAGAAGTTGGACAAAGGGTGGAAAGAGAAGGTTTTTGTAAGAGGGAGGTGGAACTTGGAAAGAGGGTAGAACGAGAAGGTTTTTTTAAGAGGGAGGTGGGGAGTTGGACAAAGGGTGGAAAGAGAAGGGTTTTGTAAGAGAGAGGTAGAACTTGGACAGGGGGTGGAAAGAGAAAGTTTTTGTAAGAGAGAGGTAGAAGTTGGACAGAGGGTGGAAAGAGAAGGTTTTTGTAAGAGGGAGGTGGAACTTGGACAGAGGGTGGAAAGAGAAGGTTTTTGTAAGAGGGAGGTGGGGAGTTGGACAGAGGGTGGAAATAGAAGGGTTTTTGTAAGAGAGAGGTAGAAGTTGGATAAAGGGTGGAAAGAGAAGGTTTTTGTAAGAGGGAGGTGGAACTTGGACAGAGGGTGGAAAGAGAAGGTTTTTGTAAGAGGGAGGTGGGGAGTTGGACAGAGGGTGGAAACAAAAGGGTTTTGTAAGAGAGAGGTAGAAGTTGGATAAAGGGTGGAAAGAGAAGGTTTTTGTAAGAGGGAGGTGGAACTTGGACAAAGGGTGGAAAGAGAAGGTTTTTGTAAGAGGGAGGTGGCACTTGGACAGAGGGTGGAAAGAGAAGGTTTTTGTAAGAGAGAGGTAGAAGTTGGAGAGAAGGTAGAAGGAGAAGGAGTTTGTAAAACAGGATGAAAAGGGGAGGCCGTAGTTAGAGAGAGAAAGTGACACAGAGTGAACAAGGGAGGTCGCATGTAAAGGGTGGTCATTTAGAGAGAGAAAGTGGCATGGGATGAAAAAAGGTCACACTTAGAGAGAGAAATTGGCTCGGGGTGAAAAATGGAGGGCTCGCTTAGAGAGAGAAAGTGACACTCGGGTGGAAAGAGGACCCATGTAGAGAGAGAAAGTGGCATCAAGGGGAGAGAGGAGGAGCCATGTAGAGAGAGAAAGTGGCTCTAGGGGTAGAGAGGAGGACCCTTGTAGAAAGAGAAAGTGGCCCTAAGGGGTAGAGAGGAGGACCATTGTAGAAAGAGAAAGTGGCCCTCAAAGGGAGAAGATGTCAACCAGGAAGGAGAAGGACTAGGAGGGTGTTTTCTCATTGATCATGGTACCTCTTGATGCATGACCCATTCACGGGTGCAAGTAGGAGTCTGCCTTCCAAAGTGGCCAAGCAGACTCCGCCACTTGGGATAAGCTTCGCAATGAAAAATGGACCTGTCCAACCACTTACAAACTTAGGTTTATGTTTGAGAAACTTACTGGAATACAAGAGTACTAAATCTCTGACTTTGAAATTTCTTTTTCTAAGGTTTTGATCATGCCAAGCTTTTTGTCGCTTCTGCCACACTTCTTGAGCGAAAACTGCTTCACGTCAATGCTTTGCCAGTGCTTCCAAATCCCACAAGTGTTCCATCATGCAAACTTCAAAGTTGTCATTTTTGTTTGGAAGAATCCTGTGGGTGTCAAGATGAAACTCATAAGGCGTAACGGCCTCCAGATTATAAACCAGCTCGAAGGGTGAATACCCAGTACTCACCTTGTAAGCAGTTCGATAGGCGAATAAAGCAGTTGGAAGTATGTCATCCCAATCGGCTAAAGAATTTAGGCAAAGTCGATGCACGATCCTGCACATTGTGCAATTTGAGCTCTCAGCTAGACCATTGGCACGTGGGTAATAGGGAGATGAAAATTTGTGAACTATTTGTAACAGGTAAACTAGTGCAGCAATGGTGTCATTTAGGAAGTGAGACCCTCTATCACTCATCAACTCAACAGGACAACCAAACCAAGAGATGATCTCGTCATATAGAAATGTGGATACTACCTGGGCTGTATAGTTCTTGACTACCTTGGCTTCGACCCATTTGGTTCCATAGTTAGTGGCAAGCAGAGCATACTTGTTCCCTCGGCGTGTGGTAGGAGAGATGGGTCCAATGAAATCTAATTCCTAGCGATAGAAGGGAGGCACCGGAGTGAATGGTTTGAGAGGGAGGTACTCACGCCTTGTAGGCTTAGGGCCCGCTCCTTGAAGACAAGAGGTGTACTATGTTGGCATACCATGGTGGGAAGCAGTCCACTGCAAACAGGCATTCATTAGGTAGTGTCGTCATTCTGAACAAGCCCGCATCGGATTCATCGGTGATACCACTGGCTGGTTCCTCGAAATGTAACCTGGACAAATGGTCTACAGGTTGATGCAGTCTCCCAGCCCTCACCACAATGTCGAATTCAAATTCTTAAAAAAGAAGAATCCATCTGCTTATCTAGCCACCAAGAGTAGGCTTATTCAATAAATACTTAAGAGCTTGATGATCAGTGATGATCACAAACTTGTTGCCCAAGAGGTAGTGATGATATTTGGTCATGGCATAAACCATGCTGAGGCCCTCCCTTTCTCTGGTACTGTAATTACGTTCTACTCCATTGAGTTGTCAACTCGCAAAGTAGATCAGCAAATCAATCTTGGTATCCTGGTTAGGTTGAGCCGATATAGCACCTACTGCCCACCCTCTAGCATCCACATGGACATGAAAAATTACATCCCAATCGGGCTGCCTAAGGATGGGGGCCTTCACGAGGTAATTCTTCAGATCATCAAAGGCTAGTTGTTGTGGGGTGGCCCAAACAAAAGATCGGTCTTGATGTAGGAGTTCTGTCAATGCAATAGCAATGTTGGCATAGAAACGTATGAACCTTCGGTAATATCCTACATGCCCTAAGAAGGACTTCACCTCTTTGGGTGTATGAGGGATGGGCAATGATATGATCACCTCTACCTTTGCGGGGTCCATGGTAATGCCCTCAGCAGAAATAATATGACCAAGGAGAACACCTCAGAGTGCGAGAAAGAAACATTTATCAGGGTTCAAACACAAGCACACTTCTCTGCACTTATCAAAGACCCATCTCAACTTATGTAGATGATCATTTTGTATGGCTGGATCAAGATGGCAGGCCGATTTACCATTAAAAACAGAGAAGTCATCTAGAAATACCTCAAGAAACTTGCCGATATTCTCTTGAAAGAGTTTGGTTACAAGTCATTGAAACGTTGCTGGGGCATTACATAGTCCAAAGGGCATCATTCAGTAGGCCTATGTTCCCCGTTGAGTGACAAAGGTAGTCTTGGGCTGATCCTATTCTTTCACTTGGACTTGGTTGTACCCGCTATATCCATCCATGAATGAGTATAAAGCATGTCTTGTCACTGTCTCCAACACTCTATCTATGAAGGGAAGGGGGAACCTATCATGTCATGTTGCAGCATTCAAACTCCGATAGTCAACACATATTCTACGTTTGTCGGTCACTCTTTTGGGTACAATGACAATTCCGCTAACCCAATCGGAGTAATCCACTGGGTAGATTAATCATGATTGATCCATTTGCTATATATCTATTTGGACTGCCTTGCCATAGTTGGGATTCATGCAATATGGACCTTTAATCACAGGGTCTGCATTTGGATATAAGTCGATGCTATGCTCCATGAAATCAGCGGGCACCCCCTTTAAATCCTTGTAGGACCAAGCAAAGACATCCACAAATTCTTTAAAAAGGTCAGTGACTATAGCTAGAAGATAGTCATGTTCCCAGACCCAAGTGGCTAACTTCAAATGCCTGGGTTGGTCCTCATTTCCAATGTTGAGATATCACCAGTTCCATGCCTCATCAACAGGGTCAATGCATTGGGATGTTGAGGTACTTGGTTCACCCATTCTCAGTCCTGTATGTGCTGGAGTATCTTCAAGGGGAAAGTCCCCCTCCACTTCTCTCAACCAAGATGGGGGGTAAGTAACTGGGGGGTTCTCAGGCATTGACTGAGATGTAGAATCAGTAGATGTTGCAGATGTTGTATGCCTTCGATGCCTCCGTGACTATTTCAGCATGCCCCGGTAAGGTAAGCCTTCCACCTCATAAGTGGTTTTCGGAAGGTCTTGAATTGAGGGGTGGTCGGCTTCTGGTAAGAAAAGGTCAAGCAAAGTGAGATCAGCCATGTCCTCACCTTTGTACCCGATATGCACCCTAGGTCCCCCCAAGACCTCAAGCTATTGGTGGTGATTCTCCTCAAGTTTAGCAATGTCTATGTCACTTTCTTCTAAATCACTATCACCATCAGTCTCGTCTTCATTAGTGTTACTGTCTTCTGTATGACCATCATTGCACTCAGCAGTACCATGGTTGTACACCGTAGTACCATGGTTGTGCACTGTAATACCATGATTGTACTCTAGAGCACCATTGGTGGGTTGTGCAGTACCAGCCTCATCTACAGTAGATCCTTCATTGTATCCTATAGTATTGTCAGCATAATTTTGACCAATGTCCTCCATGTCAGCCACTAGATGATCCTCAATGTTTATTGTAGTACCATCATTGTCCTCAGTACGATCAGTGGTGCCCACTATAGTACCCCTAGTGACCATTCTCTTATACATGTGTGGACTATTGCAAAGTCCAAAGGGCATCCTTTCATAAACTAGTTCAGCCAGACCTTGTCGTTCTAGGTGGATTTCTGATACTGCAAGTAGGTGTTCTTGATCTTCTTGTTGGCATAGTTCCACCATGTTGACCGCTAAGGAGCCCAAGGCTCCCATCCAATCCAAAATGACAGCTTCCTCATCTTCTTGATCAGCCCGATCCAACAAGTAGGTCAAACTTTCAAATCCTTCTAGGGTTGTCTCCTCATTGATATCTTGGTCACCACCCATGGGCCAGTCCCCATAGGCCCAATGCTCCTCTTCGGCTCTAGCTTGTTCTTCAAAATCCTCCTCTCCTAGTTCTATTGGTATGTGCCTTGCCTGCCCTATGACCATATCTATTTCGAGGGATGTGGATCCCAGGGGCAATCGAACTTCATCAGTTGACCAATCCTGAATGGCTTTTGAAGACCGCAACCATGGCCTACCAAGAAGTAGAGGGTAAGTTTGTTCATTTTCGGTCATATCAAGGACAACAAATTTGGAGAGAAAAGTTACTCCGCCAATCTTCATGTGAACACCTTTGACTGCACCCATTGGTTTTACTCTGCATTGATTAGCCATGCGTACCTGAAAGTGAACATCACTTGTCAACTTCAACCCTAGTTTTTGGAGTGTACCTTTCGACATAATGTTCACAGCCACCCCACCATCAAGGAAGACGTCCTTCAGCTCCACTCCATGGATCTCCATGGTGAGCTTGGGACTTTGTTCACAAGTGAGGGTAGTAGTAGAGAAGTGGTTCGGTGTAGACCCATGCTGAGCTGGTAACGTCTCTGGTGTTGGCTCACTCGGACTAGATCCCTTATGTCGACCTCCTGGGAGGCAATTCAAGAATGTAATAGTCTGATGCTTGATTTGGGGGGACAATAGACAAAGTTGTCGTAGAGTGAGGTTGGGTTTGAAACTCATAAGGTCTTCAAACAGGGAGTAGTGGTGGATAGTAGCATTAGCCTTCTGAAACCTCATCCTCCTAGCCTCTGGCCAAGGGTCAAAGCTTACACGCGGATGTGGATGTAGGTCTGAACTGTGAGTCATTGTCTCCAGTGGTTTCTTTTCCATCACTCCTTTCCCTTTTTCCTGGGTAGGACAAGGTCTTGTCCCCATAGCCCCTTCTCTGCTGAGTGCTATTGGGGACAAAGTGGTGGGAGGTCCTACTCGTGCCTCATTATCCCGGTGCTGTCCGAGGGTTGTCACTCCTGTTGCAAACCGTGACAGTTCTGGACTTGCGGGATGGAAGGTGAGGTGTGCTACCTTCATCTTCAGAACTTATTTGAAGATCTCTCGTGACACCCTTTACCACCTCCTGATACCTCAAAGGCATAGAGTGATCACCCGAGGATGAGGCACTTCCAGAGTTAGTGGTTGACCTTAATGGCCGTGTGCCCTTCGAGTTTGTTTCTGAATCACTATCAGAAGCCACCATGGGTGGTTTGTTCCTAGGCATACTATGTACCTTGGAGGAGGAGAATGACCTCGGTGGGGGAACACTTGTCAAACTCATTGGTGATGAGGTCTCCGATGCTGACTCTGAGTCACCCTTACATTTGTCATATTTTATATGTGACCGTGTCATAGCGCCCAACATTGCGCCAATCAAATGGGGGTTGTTGCCCTCCCCCGCCACTACTACATCAACCATATTCAGTTGGGATGTGGGTTCCACTCTTCTATTGGGACAATCTCTAGTGTAGTGGTCGTTTGTGTTGCCTGTGTACAAGAGGGTCCCCCGAACAGTTGTGTACAATCATCTTGGTAGTGGCCGTACTCGCCACATCTGTAACACATGATGGGTCTTCTAAAGTTTGTACCTTTGCCTACACCTCCACATCCACCTCAAAGACCACCCCTTCGACTGCATTGATAAGAGGGTCCATAGCCACCTCCTGACATAGGTGGTTGGTACAGTGCATAGTATGGCTGAGGATAGAAATAAGGGGAACCAATTGAATTGGGGGTAGGAGCTTGGAGCAAAGGGGGAGTCGGAAGCAATGGAGGTGGCATGACAGGAGGAGGAGGTGGCTCAGATGCTCGTGCAAGAGGGGGAGCAGGAGATACTTGTGCTGGGCCAGAATTTATGGGTACTGTTTTGTTGACTGTAGCAACTAGAGGTTCCCCCGAGGTATACTCTGGAAGAAGCTTCCTTAATCCTTTGAGGTACCTATAGTCAGAGGCATCATGTCCATGGATCTCACAAAATGTACAAAATGAGGTAGAAGTAGGTACCTTTCGCTTGGAGGGGCACTCCTAGTAACCATGGTTAGAACCCTTGCATTCTATGCACCAAAGGCCACTTCGAATTTGGATCATGCATCTACTTTGTTCACCCGTGCGATAGTTTTCTGGGCTGCTGCATCTTTTGGTCGTGGATAGTTTTCTCACTTCGCGCATCTACTGTGCTCACCCACGCGATAGTTTTTGGGCTGCTACATCTTGTGGTCATGGACAGTTCTTCCGAATTTCTGTAAAACTGTAACAGCAGATCCCGCACCCCCCTCTCTCTTCTCTTCTTCATCTTCTCCTTCTCTTTCTCTTCTCCTCCTCTCCTCTCATATCTTTTTATTAAAGAGTAGGATTTGAACCCAAGACCTCCCCCTTCACAACTTATCATTGGGCCAACAAGTTGGAAGTGATGAAAATGTAATGATTTTTTTTTTTATATTGAAATCTCAGGAACTGTAACTCTCTAACCGTGGGGAGTTTGCTCTTCCTATAAAAAGAAAAAGTACTTCATTTCATGTGCTCTATTCACATCTCCTGCTAGATCGCCAATTCAGAACTTCTCTAGTTCACTTCACGGATGCACGCCACACGAGAAGGGTGGATATTTATGTCACTTCTCGATGCATTTAAGGATTTGGTGCTTGGTCCTCTATGCCTTATGGCTACCAATGCACGAGATCTCTTCCTTGATCTTCATGTCGACCTTCAACGGCTGATTGTCCAGTGCATTGTTCAAGGAGATGATGGGTGGAATGATACACCATGGATGATTCATGGTGAAGAAATACTGATACGTTGGGAGAACTTTGATTTTACTTCTACTCATTATGTGGTGATCGAACTACTTGCTGCTTCAGAGGTAATTAAAACGATGTCCTTCATTGAAGGGTGGGATGCTCCCCAAGCTTGGGGGGAGTTCTGGTGCATCTGCTTGTTAATTCCTGTGGATAAGCTCATCTTGAATGGTTTATTCTCAATCTCACTACAAAGGTTTCTAGGCCTCGACTATGGTTGGTAATGTTTCAACCAAGGAATCCATTTGTACCTAATCAACCTTTTGTGCCTCATTTCGAGCTTCAAATTGTCATTCTTTTTGGTCTAAAGATAAATTATCAACAAAGGATTGCAAGTTTATTTGGTGTTGAACGTTTGGCTCAAGTGTTGAATTCTCCCCACCCTCTCCTCCTACCTATCTTGGACTACCGAGAAACTTGGGATGTCTGAATTTTAGTTTTGCTATGATGACATCTTGGATCCTTCAATTTGATGGAGCTTACAAACCTTCGACCAAGGCTACTGGCGTGGGTGAGAAGCTCACTTCACCGGGCGGTGAGAAGTATTGGTATAGCAAGTCTGCACCTGCAAGTAAGCTGAGTACTCGGCGCTCATTTTTGGGCCACAAAAGGCACAAGAGCATCATGCCAAGCAACTTGAAGTGCAAGGAGATTCTCAACTAGTGTGTGAACAAGTTAGTGGAAGGTGGAAGGTGCGGAGCAAAGGCTTGGTTCCACGACATCAATAAGCATTGGAACTTTGCAACCAATTTGAAGAGGTAAAAATTCAGCATACCCCTCGAGCTCGAAATCTAGTTGCTGATTTCTTGGCACGTGAAGCTTTTACTTCAATCACGCATGACACGAGTGGAAGCACCACCCCAATAAAGCCGCAAGCCATGAGGGAGGGTGATCATTTGTAAGGAATGCAAAGGTTGTGGTCATCATGAAACTAAGTGTTGGGCATACTTGATACGAGTTCACCGACTTCGGAAGATCATCAGGAAGGTCCTCAAGGACATTGCTCAAAAGAAGGATGCCAGACCGTATGCCGCTTGAAGAAATAGCATGGCGACTACAAGAATTGGAAGAAGCTAAAGGTGATGTGCAAGCTCTCCAACTGTTGACATTTGTCATGGCATTCTTGTTTGCCTTGATAAACAACCGCATGCAGCGCCACATCTCTAACACTCTCTTGTAAAGATGGATGTGATATCATGAGGGTTGTCCTTTTAATATTGTCTATGTGCTATTCAATGCTCAAGATTCTTCCCGTGTAGTATTTCACAACACACCAATCACACCCTACCTTGCCTATGTGTGCTTTGTTGATGTATCTTCACTCGATTTTCAGTTCAAGCTTCCTCTTTCTATTGTTTGTCCATAGATAAGCCTCATCTTGCCACTCTCTTTTCCATCTTCCAAGCATGGCTGACATTCCCGTATTTTGTGGACGAGTGGAAGAAAATCCAAATGAGTATCTTGTGGCCTTCAAGCACCGTTGTGTTTCTCTCAACTTTCTTACTAAAGATAGATGGATGTTGGTTCTTCCCACATTTCTAGAGGGTTTGGCTCAAGTGTGGTATGAGAAGCAGGGCGAAGACATTCGCCAAAGCTAGCCAAGGTTGACAGCAGCAATGATTGAGTATTTCGGTAAAGAAGAGGAGTCGGAGAATGTGTACCTGCAGGTGGCAAACTTGAAGCAGTCAGAAGGTGAGACGGTGCATCGATATGTGGATCGAGCGGTCGTTCTCCTGGATCGTTTAATTGCCACACAGGAAAACAATGCCGGATTTCGAGCTGGAATGACTCAGCATGTGCTGGGCTACCTTGTAGCAGGAGCAAGTGATGAATTCCGCCTCAAGCTTAAATGGGAGAATCCAGAAACTATGGTGCTAGCACATGAGATTGCTCAAAAGTTTAATAAAGTTCAGTCTGACCCTGCTTCAAAGAAGACGATTGTCCCTCCGCAACCCCCTCAATTCCTGCAACAACAACCTGGGGGGTCTAACTCAGGGGCATACCCCCACCCCTCATCAAGGATGTATCCACCGCCTCCACCTCAAATGTATGGTCCTCCCTTAGATGCTTACCCTCAACAAGGTGTATACTCTCACCCTCGCCTCAAAGGTTTCCCCAGCCTTGCCCACGAGCCCCCCTCCTCTCTACTTCCTCGTCCCCTCTAGCTAAAGAGGCCCCCCCTGCAACAGAACTCGGAGTCAATGACCTAGCCAAGGCCCTGAATGATCTTCGGCTTGAGATGGTGGGCATCAGAAATCAAGCCAACCGCCCTCCAAGAGACCGTGCTAATGTTGTATGCTATGAGAGCCACCAGAAGGGTCATTATCGCATGGAATGCCCCAATATTCCAAGAGTGAATCTTCTAAGTGAATCTAGCACTTAGGATTCTGATGTAGAGATCCTTGACCTCGGGAAAAGAAGTCGTACCACCTGGAACCCCTCTCCAAACCGTGGACCAGGCCACCCTAGGAAGAAGGTGTCCTTCTCAGAGCCCTCAAATGCTGAGATGGCAGACCCACCAACAGAGAGGACTAAAAGATCTCGCAGGAGTAAGTGGTTGCCCTCGGATTTTTCCATCAGCTCAAGGCAAGAGGAATATTCGGTCATTCAGGACCTTGATCATCGATCTTTAAGCATCACGCTCCCTCAACTTATAGCATTAAGCCCTAAGGTGAGACGTGAGCTGCAGCAAGGTCTCTCAACAAGGAAGAGCAAGAAAAAGGGAAAGGTACGAGAGGTATCTTCTATCTGTGAAGAAATTGATCGGCACCGACATACAATAGATGTCATCATAGATAATTGTCGTGTCAAAAATGTATGTGTTGATGGGGGAGCTGCATGTAATATCATGGTGCCCCGAATCATGAAGAAATTGAGTTTGAAATGTACAAGGCATTCCTCCACTCGAATCAAGGTAGCAGATGGTCGACGACTCACCACCCTAGGAGTCATTGAGGATTTGCCCATCATTGTCGATGGGTTGACCACCACTATCAATTTCTATGTAGTGGCATTGAAGATACAGGCAAGAGTTACCCAACCATAGTCGGGAGACCATGGTTGAGAAAGAGTGATGCAGTCAGCTATTGGAAGACAAGACACATGTCTTTCGGTGCTTCTAAGGAGAAGATCCCGGTGCAAACCGGTGCCATGGAACTAGAAGAAGAAGAGGAGCAAGACAGTGATACTCTCTCATCCTCAGTGTCTGAATTAATGGAAGAATCAGACGGGGGGGAGGAATTCTCAGAGGAGGAAGTTTACATGATGGGGGTGTCTATGACCCCGCCATCTATAGAAAGGTAACAGCTAGTCCTCAATAGCTTGAGTCTATGCTTTCCCCAGACCTCACTCCAAGTGAGAAAGATGAGTTCCTAGAAATGTTCAAAGATTTCCCTGACCTCTTTGCAACTAGCTACCACCACCTTTGCCATTGACTGCCATAGAGCACAAGATAAAGCTGAAACCTGATGCAAAGCTTGTGGCTCAGAAGTATCAGAGATTAGGGCCCCTGCAGACGGATGCTTTGCACTCAGAGTTACAGAAGCTTGTAGAGGCTGGGTTTATTGTTCCAGTTCACAATACTGAATGGGTTTCACCAGTGGTAGTCACCCCAAAGAAAAACAACAAGTGGCAGGTCTGCATCGACTATAAGAAACTCAATGCAGCCACCAAGAGGGATCATCATCCTCTACCCTTTCAAGACCTCATTCGTGAGAAGGTAAGTGGTCATGAGATGTATACTTTCTGTGATGGTTACTCTAGGTTTTACCAAATCAGAATTACCGAAGAAGATGTGCTTAAAACCACATTTGCCACACCCTAGGGGACATTTGCATTCAAAGTAATGCCATTTGGCCTCACCAATGCTCCTGCTATCTTTCAAAGATTTATGCACATGGTGTTTGCTCCTTATTTGGGGGATTTCTTGGAGGTGTTTTTAGATGATTTCTGTATATTCTCGTCACGTAAGGAGCATGTCATGAAGGTTAGATTGGCCTTCCAAAGGGTCAATGATGCAAATGGCAGTCTCAACCCTGAGAAATGCACCATTGGAGCCACTCAAGGGAGGTTATTGGGACATATTTCTCATCCGAGTGCATCAAGCCTGACCCCGAGAAGGTAGAAGCTATCCTCAAGCTCTCCCCACCAACAACCAAACGTCAGGTATGCTCATTTGTCAATCTAGCAGGACACTATTGCTGCTTCAATGATCAATATGTTGCTTTGACACGACCCATGACTATGCTATTAAAAGATGGGGTTGATTTCTCTTGGGATGAGGATTGTGATCATGGGTTTGCACAAATCAAGAATGCTCTAGCTTTAGAACCCATTCTACGCAATCCAGATTGGTCAAATACTTTCTATATCAATCCTGGGTTTGGTGAGCACACTCTAGTAGGTATTCTTCTCCAGCAAGGGGAGGATAGGTTCATGTATCCCGTTCGATTTGCTTCTCGACAATTGCTCGACATTGAGCGATGCTATTCAGAGGCTGACAAGCATGCCTTGTCTTTGGTGTTTTGCATTGAGAAATTTAAGCATTATGTGGCTAGAAAGTCCTTCATTATACTCACTAGCACTGGTCTTGCAAAGCAGGTTCTTCAATCACCAGATCCCATGGGCCAGTTGGCCAAATGGTTGGCAGTTCTACAAGAATATGATTTTTCTTTCAAAATTGTAAAAGGGGGATGTTCCAACTTGAAGAATGCTTTGATTGATTTAGAGGTGCCTTGATGTAACCCTTGTAGCAGCCATAGAAGTTGGGGATCCATGGTATGGTGGTATTTATAGGTTTCTGACTACTTTCTCCTTTCCTCCAAAAAGTACTAGCTATGAGAGAAAGAAGATCCATAGAGATAGTAGGCACTACACCCTCCTTGATGGGGTGTTGTACTGTCAAGGCATGGATGGGGTACTAAGACGGGCCATTGATGCAGATGAAGTGCCTAAGGTATTGAAGCATTATCATGATGGATTTTGTGGAGGCCACTATACCAGTGACTATACAGCTAAGAAGATTTTACATGCTGGATACTATTGGCCGACCTTGTTCAAGGATGTCACTTTGTATTGCAAAACCTGTGAACCATGCCAATTCTTTGGTAGGAAGGATTTGTGTCCTGGGCAACATCACCCAGTGATCTGTTTCAGAAGTGGGGAATAGATTTTATCGGGCCCTTGCCCATGACTGCTCGCAAAAAGAAGTATCTTTTGGTAGCCACTCAGTATGTCACTAAGTGGGCTGAAGCTATTGCCCTCCCCACTGCAAATGGTAAGGCAGTTTCAAATTTCATATTTGAACATATCTGCACAAGGTTTGGGACACATGGAGATTGTCTCTGACCATGGGAGTCCATTCTTAAATGAAGCAGTGGAGTTACTCATGGATCGCATGGGTATTGATCATCACACTTCTAGTATCTATTATCTGGCATCCATGGGTCAAACAGAGCGGACCAATGGCCTCCTTTATAAAACCATGGGAAAAATGGCCACAAGGAATAGGAGCCAGTGGGATCAAAAGGTCACTGAAGCCGTGTGGGCTTACAACATCACTCATAAAACATCTATAGGTCACACTCCTTTTGAGTTGGTGTATGGTACTGAGGCCATTTTACCACTAGAGATAGAGATTCCAGCTTTGAGATTGGCACAAGAATAGAGGATGACAGAAGATGAACATGTAGAGGCCAAATTGGTACAATTTGAGAAGTTAGATGAAACCCGACGCCTTGCACTACACCAAACAGAGATCCAAAAGAATCAACAAAAGGCCCGCTTGGATGCTAAGATTCGCAAGGGATGGGAAAGACACGTTGCTGAGGGGGATGCTGTGCTATGCTTTGATAATAGATTGGACCACCAAATGGATAAGAAGTTTCTGCCATTGTGGACTAGTCCATACAAAGATATCAAGGAACGTAGCAATGGGTCTGTACAAGTTTAGGAGCTGCATGAACCATATGGCAAGAAGGTGATCAACAAGTGTTACCTCAAGCCTTTCTTTGTGCGTGATGGACCAGGCATGGAAGTGCTATGCATTCCCTGCCGGGGGGGGGGGGACTGTTATGGATAAAATTGTCTAAGGAAAAAGGCATTAATATGTGTGTGTGTTTGTATATGTGGCAATAGTATAATAAAATATGGTGTGCATAGGGCCCAGGGTTGAGGTGGCAGGGCATGACCATGTGCTACCCTTCCATGTAAGAGGACTCATAAGGTGTGTTGTACATAATCCATGGTAGTAATATTATAAAATGTAAGGTGGCATGGCTCCTCCATGTGCCACCCCTCCACCTAGGCTACATTTAGTGAGTTATGGCTCAAAGTCCATGGGAGAAGTAATATAAAATAGGTGGAGATGGATATTATATTGGGTTATTCCCTCCATATAGGATAGGCCCATGTGGGGGAGGTATAGAAGGTCCAAGAGAGCAAGTTAAATAATGGAGAAAGTAGGATGAGGTGGCAAGATTCCTTGTGCCAACCCTCCACTTGTCCTCCTAGAGGTTTGAACATATTATAAAATTGGGAAGAGACCAAGGGAGTATGATAGACTTGAGATATGGGGCTTGATTTATGTGGAAAATTGAGGCAAAGGGTTGTCGCACACAATTGAGAGTGCATAACCGCCTAGCCCCCATGGGAGACTTTTCCACACACACCATGCATGTGGGAGGATGCATTAATTGGGAGAGACCCCCTCTTTTGGCTATAAAAGGAGGGGGCTATTCCTTGATGAAAGGTAGCATGTTGGAAGGATGGCTAGTACAAGAGTCAATGTTTTATGCTAATAGCTTTTAGTGCAATAGTGCAATTGAATCCATCCATGCTTCAACTGTAGGATAATAGAGATGATTGAAGGATGGAGGGAGAGATTGCATTAGGAAAGGGGAAGCAAAGAAAGACGAATGTGTCCTTACTTAGAATGAATAGTCAAAACCTTCTATTTGTACAATTGCATATAAATGAATTGGAAGGTATGGCAAAAAGACAATAAAGGAAGATAGGAGGGCACTCAGGCAAAGCAGCCAAGGATGTCCTTATCTGGATTAGAATTATCTACAATGGTTGAAAGATGCTCTTATGGAGGATGCCCTTATCTCCTAGAGTTCTCTACAATGTCCTTATCTTCTAGAGTTATCTACAATACTCTCATGAAGGCCAAGCAAATGGAGCCTTAAGGAGGAAGTAACAAAGAGGGAAAGAGAATTTGAATGGGGTTGTGATCTTTAGCTCTATAAGCATAATAATATAGTACTTTTATGTGTTTTCCTTTTGCATCTTTTTTGAAAACATCACTTTAAGTATCCAGTATTGACACAGTGCTAATTTGCTTCATCATTAATATATATTCATTCTATGCAATGTGGTCCCATGGTAATCACTTTTGAGTAGAGAAGATTGATCTAAATTGTAATATATTCGGTCATGGAGTTGAATGGCAAACTTTTCACAAGATAGCCGAGTTAGTGCCAAGTATACGCATCTGATTACAATCGAGACAAATTCATTCTCTAAGTGAATTTTAGAGAAATTTTTGATGTCGAATGGTTCAAGATTGTCTATAGAGGGGCTAATAAATAGTGAAGCAAAATTTGGATGATGTTTTTTGCCATCGACTCAATCAAGTCTTGGTGGTCTTACACACACATTCATTCTACTTGTGCATTGTGAGTAAGCAAGCCCTTTCTCTAATATGGATGCATTTGTTCTATGCATGCATTGTGAATTGTGAACTTATGATGGATTGTCCTCTTTTTGACTCTTATGTTCCTTGCCCAATTTCATTGACGATAAGTGGTAGCATGTGGTTCAAGTTGCACCTTGAATGTGACATGTATTTGAAGGTGTGGAAGTGGAAAACTAGTAGGAAGAACCAATAGAGGACATGGAAGTCAACACTTCTAATACATGTCCTACACATGTTCTCAAGAATGAGGATAGTTTGAGCTCTTCTGAGGATTTCTCGAATGACTTTGCCATGCCAGGAGGTTTGAGCTCTTCCGAGGATTTCTTGGATGACTTTGCCTTGCCATGACGTTTGCATTTGCATTCATAAGATGCCCACGACTTGGCTACAAAGATCAAGATGATGAACACTAAGGTTAAGAGTACTCAGGATGTATGTTAAGTATTGTTTGGCACTTTATTGGACTCAATGGTGAAGGCCCACGAGGGACAAAGGGGTGTTGGAGAAGTTGGTGTATATGCAAATATTTTCAAATGATCCATATTATATACCTGAATCACAATGTGTCCGCTGAAAAATCATAACTATTAGTTGCACCCCTATTTTGACTCTTTTACCAATGACGTTTGTATGAACACTATCATTATATTCAAGCCTTTGCTTCCCCCTTTATTTTCACGTTAATATTAATTCTGATGTTCATAGTTATTGCCGCTTTTTATCACCTATTTTAATCTTAAATTTTCACACGTTGTACTTCGATGTAATTTGTGATACTTATATTGATGCTTTTCATATCAAGAATGTTGACCTTTATTTCGGCACCCATCAATTTTGTGGAATGTTTTGAAGTTTTTGCAATTTAAAAGTGAGAAATGCTTGAGGCAACGTGCACAAGAAGCATGAGAGTGACTTGTAGAGAAGTGCAATGAAAGCAAGGGAAGTAGAATTGTTGCGAGAGAATGGTAATGTGGATCATTAAGGAGGGGAGATACAAAAAGATCTTGAATGCATGTAGGGAGCTAGCACCTGAAGGTGAGTTTCTTCAAATCGTCAAGTAGTTATTCAAATCTTCAATGATTTACTACCGCACTGGCAAGTGCGTCACATTGACAAATCCCTTAAGCCACTTTACTCAAATAAAATTTTTTGGGAATCGTGAACATTGGGCATGTGACGTAAGTGGATGCTATCAAGAGAGCCTTCTATGGTTTGCAGATATTGGTTTTTTTTCTCTCACAACAAACGGCCAACTACGAGCGGCATGTGGCCTACGCTGACAGGCAACAAGTTGAGGAAATTGAACATGGGAATCCGGACAAGTGCCGAAACCGCATGAGCTATCGCTCCTCCGCACACATACTAACTTCCTGAGGAAAACCGCCTGAGCTACCGCTGCTCCTCACACATACTAACCTCCCATCACGCTTGCTGGATTGCTACATTTCAGCTGCTCCACGTCGCTTTCTCCCCTCGAGTGTACCTTCCATGTTCTACTGCAGTTTCTGCTGCATGGAGCTATCGCTCGACTTTGCCCAGTACTCACCCACCAGCTTTGCAAACATTGACGTCCCCTCCTGCTCCATCACTTCCTGCGGCGTCCCAAACTCTGCCACATATCCTGCCCATGATGATAATGATCATAAACCAAAACAGGATTTGGCGAGGTGATTGCAATTGATGATGGTGATGAAACAAAAGAGGGGTTGGCGATGGAGGAGACGGTGATAAACAAAAGAGGAGTTGGCGATGGAGGAGACGGTGATCGAGGAGGATAACTCTACGAACGATCATACACTCAAACCACGCAATTTTCAGCGTTCCCGGCGATAGAAATCATCTATAGAGTATTACCATCACTTAGAGCTAAGACCATGTCGCTGTTGATCACCGTAGGCACGCTGTGGGCGACCGTGATAGCGGTGCATTCGGAGAACTCCTTCCTTATCACAGTCTGGAGCAGTGCGTCCGTGGTGGCGTCGATCGATGCCGTCGCCTCGTCCAACACAAGAATTTTCGTACGTTTGAGCAGAACGCGGCCAAGGCAAAACAGCTGCCGTTGTCCTCCACTCCAGTTTTCGCGGGCCTCATCGCTGACTGCATCCGTCAAAGTTTATGAACATTTTACCACTTGTTCGTGCGAGGAAGAAAACCACATACGAGATTTACATGCAAACAGGCTTTACCAATAGAGTCGAGCTGCCTTGGCAACTGCCTGATGAGGTGCCCCAGCTGGCATTTATCCAGAGTCTGATTCAATCAGATTTATTGTCAATTACACTGCAAAAAATCAAGCTCAGCAAAGCTTTTGCTAGCACATCTTCAATCGTGCATAGAGAAGTGAAAAACTTTGAGGATTTTCGTTATATGTTACCTCCCAGATTTCGAAATCACCATACTGAGTTAGAGGGTCCAGATTGGAACGAACTGTGCCTCGAAACAAAATCGGGTCCTGAGGTATGATACCCAAGCGCAGCCGAAGCTCGTGCAGGCTAATCGAGCAGATGTCAACGTTGTCAATCAAAATACTTCCTCCAGCTGGTTCCACAAGACGAAACAGAGCGCTTATGAGCGTTGTTTTCCCGCTTCCAGTGCGACCAACCACCCCAACCTTGTGACCCCCCTCAAACGTGCACGTCACACCTTTAAGCACCATCGGAGAATTCACTCTACAGCGGATCTGCGACCAGGCAATCGAAAAGAGCTTAAAGGTAGTCTTTTATACATGTCAACTAGTCTACGTATGGAATCGTTTGAAAGCATGAACAAGCAACATAATTATAACGCTATTGGCGGCTATTGGCCTGTTTCAACGTCTTTATGGTTGCAAAATTCACGACACCAGTACCTCCTGAGATGAAAAGGACGTAGATTTGGAGACCACTTAAAGTTCGAGGAAGTAGAGTCCCTGGAAAGTTAAGACCTGGGAAGCTCTAAAGCACGGTCATAGGGGGGTATCTGCAGCCCATGGCATGGGTACCTACGTGGCAGTTTGCATCTCTGTACCCCAGAGCAGCAGGACAGCTCCAGCAGTACAAAAGTCAGCAGATGACACAGCAGGTCAAAAAATGCAGAGTAAAAGTCAACGTGTAGAGGTAAGGATGTTTTTGGTATCTGGGGGTAATGTAGGATCTGAATGATGGTAGAGTTCGGTGTGGGATTTCTATACATTCTTAGACCTTTGTTATGAAGAGGATCACGTCTCAGCCTTATTAAATAGCCTGACAGATTTGAGACATTGGCGGCCATTTTGGGGAGTTTACAAAGAACGATGTAACCTCCCGACTATAAGAAGAATTGAGAAAGAACAAACAAAAGGATCATGATGTATCGGCCTAAACAACAAAAGACCAATATCGGGGAGAAGGCATCACTCAAGAATCAAGAAGCCGACATTAGCACTGTGAGGTGGTTTAAATGTTGGGAACTTGCGTACTATGCTTGGATTGTGACAATAAGCAAGTAGACTTAGTTGACTGAGTTTGACATAGCCCTGATGAAGGCAAAGGATCAAGTAATGACAGCCTTTGGTCCATCTTTGGGACAATACATAATACTGTTTCTACTCTCTCTTGAGCATTGTTCCATTGTTGTTTGCTTTCTCTCTCTCCTAGCCTATTGGGCACGCAACAATTTTTCAAAAAAAAAAAAAATCTATTATAAATTTCTCTCTCAACCTCAAAACCACTCAAACCTCCCTACCTACGACTCTAGGCCAGCTTCTATTTTGCACTATAGAGGTCATGCAATCCTTACACTGAAGTCAAAAGATATGCGGATCAAGCTTCTTCGACAATCTTACAAGCTGAAGGGCACCAAAGTATGGATGGCAGAGGAGCTTACACAAACTCAACTCAAGATTAAGGCAACTGAATTACCTAAAGTCAGGGCTGCCAAAAAGGATGGAAAATGGGCAGTTTACCAGGAAGGCGTAGCACTAATCAGCTCAGCCCTATGTACAGCAAGCTTTGGCTGTCTCTTTTTCTTCTCCCAGTGACTTATGGCATGCAAGGTTTGGCCATGTTCATCATAGGGCATTGGCCTACTTGTACAACAATAAAGTGGTTCATGGAATAATGAAGTCTATGAAGGGTGCACTCTTGGCAAATTGCACCGTCTTCCTTTCAAGAAGGATGGCTCAAGTTTAGTGAAAGCCACTAGAGTTTCGTAGATTATACACAGTGATGTATGTGGTCCCATGAATGTGACAACCCATAGAGGGGCAAGGTATTTTGTTACCTTCATTGATGACTATTCTAGATTCACATGGCTCTTCCTCATGAAGACTAAATCTGAGGTGTTTTATTGGTTCAAAGAGTTCAAGGCCTTAACCAATTCAAGGATACAAATATTTTGTTCAGACAATGGGGGAGAGTACACATAAATGCCTTTGAAGGGTATTTGAAGGAAATGATCAAACATCACAAGACCGTGCCATACACACCGTAGCACAATTATCTTATTTCAGAGAGGAAGAATAGGATACTTATGGAAATGATATGATGCACGCTGAAATGCAAAAAGTGTCAAAGGCATTTCGGGGAGGCCATTACTACAGCCTCATACATACATAATAGATGCCCTACAAAAGCATTGGTGAATGTGACACCTTTTGGAAAGTTTTATGTCTTAAAGCCAAAGGTTCATCATTTTAGAGTGTTTGGCTCAGTTGCTTATGCTTTCATTCCATCTCACTTTAGATCAAAGCTTGATGACAAAAGCATCAAATGCATTTTTGTTGGATATAGTACAGAAAGTAAAGGCTTCAGGCTCTATGATCCAGCAACCAAGATGATAATAATCAGCAGAGATGTTGCATTTGCTGAAAATGAATCCATGCAGCCCACTAGTGTGGATTTTTCCCCTTATGATGATGTTCCTTTGGATATAATTCAGTTTGAGGATGATGCAATGGGTTCTCCAGAGGATACTCCTTCCTTCTCTCCTCCTCTAGCTAGTTTGCCACATGTTGAGGGTGCTTCTCCTTCAAATGTTCCAGATGTGCAACTAGCTAGTGAGGAAGGACAGCCCAATGTTTGCAAACACTACCACCGTCGTGGAGCTAGTCAATCAAAGGATGCCACTCCAAGTGGTACAGCACGTGGTACAGCCAGTGGTACAATTGATAAACCCATTCCAGAATGGGCAAGGCTGACCATTCAGGATGCTAAGGATCAGCCTACTTTGGAGAGAACCAGGGCAAGCACAAAAAGTTCTCATGGATAGGTCAATTTTGCATTGATGACCTCGTTATGGAAGCTGAAATTGAGCCTCAAAGGTTTGAGGATGCTCAGGGACATCCATCATGGCAGAAGGCCATGGAATCTGAAATTAGATCCATTGAAAAGAATGCCACATGGGATTTGGTTGATGCACCCATTGGTAAAAATTATTGTGGACACCAAATGGATCTATAAGGTCAAGTATCATTCTTATGGTATTGTGGAAAAATACAAGGCCCGTCTTGTTGCCAAGGGGTATGCTCAAGAAGAGGGAATCGACTTGAGGAGACTTTTGCTCCGATAGCCAAAATGACTACCATTTGTTGTATCATTTCTCTTACTGCAAATTATGGTTAGTCAGTCTATCAGATGGATGTTAAGACTGCCTTTTTGGAGATCTCAAAGAGAGGTCTATGTGTAATAACCCCAAGGATTTGTGGTAAAGGGACAAGAGCACAAGGTGTGCAAGCTTAGGAAAGCTTTATATGGGCTCAAACAAGTACCCGGTGCATGGTATCACAAGATACATCATTTTCTACTATCCCAAGGCTTTGTCAATACACATACACAACCTAATCTTTATGTTTTGTAAGAAAACACAGATTTGGTTATTCTAGTGCTTTATGTGGATGACATACTACTCACAAGGAGTAATACACAACAAATTGCAATAGTGCAGTCCGCTTTATGTCAAACATTTGACATGACAGAGCTGGGTTTATTGCATTATTGTCTTGGCATTGAGTTTTGGCAGACCCAAGAGGGAATATGATGTCACAGACAAAGTATGCCAAAGATCTGTTGCAGAAATTTAAGATGGAAGAAAGCAAACCTGTGGCTACTCCGCTGGAAAAAGGACTCAAAACTTACTAAGCATGATGAGGCTGAAAATTTTGATGGCACACTTTACAGGCAACTGGTTGGTAGTCTCATTTATTTATGCTCCACTAGGCCAGACATTGCCTGTTTGAGTCAGTTTATGCATTGTCCTACTGTCACACATTGAAATGCAGCCAAAAGAGTTCTCGGATATATGCATGGCACTCTCTCTTATGGTTTGCATTATGCTTCAGCTTGTGACATTTCTCTGAGTGGTTTCGCAGACTCATATTGGTCAGGGCACATTGATCATAGAAGATCCACTTCCGGCTATTGCTTCTCATTGGGTTCAGCTTGTATCTCTTGGCTCAGTAAGAAGCAAGACCGAGTCTCTCTTTCCTCTATGGAAGCAGAGTATAAAGCAGCAAATGCAGCCACTATGGAGTGCATGTGGTTAAGAAAGCTTTTGCATGACTTGCATCATGCCCACAGGATGGTGAGGCAACCTCTCTCCTTTATGACAGCCAGAGTTGCATTACCATTGGCAACAATCCTGTCTTTCATGCTCGCATGAAACACATTGAAAATCATCATCACTACATACGGGATTGTATTTCAAATGGCTTCATTGACCTTATCTATTGTTCCAATGAGAACAATGTGGCAGATATCTTCACCAAAAGCCTGTCAACACCTCTTTTCACACATCATTGACATGGCTTGGGGATCAAAGACATTAAAACAATGTCAAGGGGGGTTGTAAAATGATATTGTTCTTTTGTACTCCCATAGGTTTCTATATCCACACATGGATGAATTTGTGCAATGGTACTTTAGGTATAACAGGTACTTCTGAGATCATTCCAGAGTACTTCAGCCATATCATTGAGGGGGGATTTTTAGACACATACAACGATATGGTGGTATAGGATAGACTAGGACTTGGTCTATTTTGGTATATAGTACTTGGGTACTATATATAACAAGTACTTGTACTTCATTTTCATTGAGCATTCTATTAGAGTTTCTGTGTGACCACTTCTTGCTCACTTGTGTTCACAACCTTTCTCCATTTGTTCCTTCACAAATTAGATAAGGCTCAACGAAAGATCGTATTCTCCAAAGCCAAGGTCTCCGTCAAATACAAGTATGGCCATTTCCCCAAGGCCTATCCACAACCCATCATATGTGGGGTAAGTCCTATGCCATATGACACTCTCCTCCTCTATCTCCAATTTAGCCTCTCCTACTCCATTCTCCACAAGGCCTACAATTACTTTCCCTTGTACTAATTTATTCACTACCGTTGGTAAATGCAAAACAATAAGATGAGGAAACAAACCTCTATGTATATAGCATATATTCATAAGAATCCATATAGCAATAAGATGAGGGAAAAATCCTCTCTCTATATAGCATATATCCATAAAGAAAGTGTTCAGAGATGCCCCCAATGAAGGATATTCCTACCTCAAACCAACCTCCCCATGACAATCACATATACAAATTGATCATGAGTGTTTTTTATCCATCCATATGCCAACCACTGAAAAAGAGTCCTCTCATGCTTTCATGGAGGATTTAGGTCTCCTTTCCCATCCAAAGTGCACATGCGCACAATTTTTCTCTCTTTTTTTGGGTGAAATCCATGTATGTTTATATTACAAGAAGCAGTCCCCAAAAAGGGGACATGCAACTACAATATGAAAATATTTCTATGTAAGACAAATCTATCTGACGAACACAGAGACAACACACAGAGACAACCACAAAAAGATTGCCCGAGTGACATTCAAAAGTAGTGAAACTTGGAAAAAGTAGGATCTCCAAAGACTCTGTAATTTCTGTCTTTCCATAGAGTCAAGAGTCCCCAGTAATAAACCTGAGTGAAAAAAGATCAAACTCCTGCCTTTGTGGGAAAATCCCGAAAAGCCAAAACTCCTGCCTTCATGGGAAAATCCCGAAAAGCCAAAAAAGCTTGCCAAAGCAAGCAGGAGGAAACCGGGCTCGGAGATGCTAGTGTAGAAAAAGCAGAAGTCACGAGTCATAGGGCAATGCCATAAAGGTGGAGCAAGGATTCCCTTGGAGCTAGACATCTATGACAAACTATACGAGCAAATGTGTCTACATGCTAGGAGTTGGCAAGAACAAAGCCTGGGCGTTTCTACGATCAAACTTCTGCTCCTCCTCCAAAAGTGTTGGAGATGTAGTGGCGGTAAGAGTAGTAGAAGTAGTGGCAGAAGTGTAGAACCTGTGGTAGGAACAATAGAAGTGATGGTAGAGGATGAGCTAGTGCTAGATGCCACAGGCCTAGTCTCATCACCACTCACAATATGCCATAAGTTCTTGCCAACCAAAATGTTCTTGAGCGTGAATGACCACAAGGCATAGTTGGATCCTTCCAACTTATCACCCTCGGTCATCATAATAAAGCTCTCATTCTGAGACATCTTGACTGCATACCTGCAAAGAAGAATACAATTGAGCGGGAAGTGCTTCTGCTGCCTCTTTGCAATCAGTGCACGTATGGCATCAAACACTGCAAATTGGAACTAACTACTCTACAATCAACTAACAGAATGCACCTCAAGTGCAAATGTGTGCCTGTGGCTCACCAAAAAATCCCCCAATGCACCTGTACGCTAGAAGCCAGAAAAGCTGTACGCCAAAGAAAAGCTGTACACCAAAGAAAAAGTTGTACGCAAAAGAAAAGCTGTACGCAAAAGAAACCCATACGTTGGAAAAGTGCACGGGCTGGAGCAATACACAAACAGAGTGGAACAGAATGCACGAGCCGGAGCAAAGTGCACGGGCCAGAGAGCGGGATGGAGCAAGTGCGAGCTATACAGCGACTCAAAGAGCCCACGAAAGTGCTCCCATGAAATTTCTCCCACGAAGGTGCTCTAAATTCCACGAGCTGGCTGAGGTGATAGGAGCAACACACTGATGCCAGAGAACTTGCTTGGTGATGGGAAGCAAGACAAGAACCGAGTGAGTGTAGCTCTGATACCACATGAAGGAGAAAGGTTGTAAACACAACTGAGGAAGAAGTGGTCACACAGAAACTCCAATAGAATGCTCAATCAAAAATGAAGTACAAGTGCTTGGCATATATAGTATCCAAGTACTACACACCAAAATAGAATAAGTTCCTAGTCTATTCTACACCACCATATCATTGTATGTGTTTACATAATGTGCACATGAGAGTTAATATTCCATCTTAAGGAAGCCTTGGATATAAGGTGCATTTGTTGGGACCCTTTGGGTTGCTCATAGGTGACAATTGGCTTGAGGACCCTTTGGCATGCTTGGAGACCTAGTGTTATGCAGCATTGGGTCCTTCATACAATCAATCTTACGTGATAGAGCATCATCAGGATGAAATCTGGTTCAATAGCCTCAATCTTCAATCTCTTGGTCAAGATAGGGATATAACTTGGCTGACCAGTATGCGTGACTTACCTAGGTTGACAAGATTCTTCTCAGCATGGTTAGTTTACCTAGGTGCTTATTTGTATTAATTAGACATAGTACATTGAAAAGAACTTGGGGAGAAAATGCTTTATAATCTTTGGAGGTAGATAGCACATGCCATTACCTTGCGTGACACGTCCCAGCACTCCTGAAACCCCTGATCTGCAAGCAAACCACACACAACGTCAGATCTGAGCAGGCTGCTCACCACCCAACCATGACATCTACGGGATGTGATCCCGAATCAGAAGATGTCCCCTCTGAGCCACGAGCTGAGCTACTGGCACGAACTCCCAATCAGATCCAAACCAGCCTGGTGTCCCATACCACCAGGTGGCGCTGTGAAGCCCTGGATCTGCCACTGGGCCTTGGGCTACGCTAAGATGCAGGCGCGCGTCCGCGACTCAAATCCAGGATCAGACCTGGCACCTGGGAACAAGACTTGCTCCCAACTGCATACTGAGAATTGAACCCCCTGGGCCCCTTTTATAGACTCGGGCCCCGGCGCCAAAAATAGCGAAGACCTATAAATAGTTCGTACCCTTGCCACTCAACCCGAGAATCAAGCCTGCCTAGCTCTAAGCCTCCCCAGGCTAACCTGAGCTAGTCCTGTGTACCTAGTACACGTCAGATACCAATCCGTGCACATGACATACTCCCCCTCCTCTAAGAACTCACTCCTAAGTTCGCTAAAAAATCTGGAAATGTTCTTTGGAGGTTTTGTAATGTCTCCCATGTTGCATCCTCCTCAACACGATCCTTCCACTTGATCTTGTATTCCGTGATGGTACGATTACGAATCTGTCTTTCACGAAATTCAAGAATACACTCAGGTTCGTGAGGAATAAAAGTCAAATCTGTAACTTCTATAATCTCATGAGGAGAAACAAGTTGATCATCTGCACCCAAGACTTCTTTCAGTCTACTGACATGAAAGACTGGATGTACTTTAACATCAGGAGGCAATTCTAGTCGATATGCAACTGGTCCAATTCTTTTAACGACCTTGAATGGACCACAGTATCTGGGGGGGATAATTTCGGAACCAAACCAGTACTTAGGCTCTTGGATTCCTTAGGAATTCGCAAATACACCATCGTTCCTTCAGAGAAGTCTCTGGGTGAACGATGTCTATTAGCATAAAATCTGTCCCGATCTTGTGCACTTCTAATAGACTCCTTGGCAAACTGCAACATTTCCTGCATATCTAGCAAGAAGTTCTTAGCAGCATCATTTTGAATCCCTTTTAACCCAACCATAACTGGTGACTTAGGTTGAAACCCGTACATAAGCATAAAAGGACTGTAACCAGTACTAGAATGCTTTGCACTGTTGTAAGCAAATTCTATCATAGGTAGATAATCTTTCCATGAAGACTTTCTCTTAGATACATATGCTCGAAGCATGTCTTCAACCAACTGGTTGACCTTTTCTGTACTGCCATCGGATTGTGCATGATCCGAGGAACTCATACTTAGAGTAGTTTCTAACTTCTCAAATACAAGTGTCCAAAAGTTACTTGTAAACTTTGAGTCCCTGTCACTAACTATGTCAGATGGCAAACCATACAGCTTAAACAAGTGGTCCACAAACTCGTGAGCCAGCTGAACAGCTGAAATAGTTGTTCTAGTAGGTAAGAACCTAGCCATTTTTGTTAAACGGTCGACTATGACCCAAATGGAGTCATGACCCTTGCGCGTTCGAGGCAAACCAGTAATAAAATCCATGGAAATACTTTCCCATTTATTACCTGGAATTTGTAATGGCTGTAATAAGCCCGTGCTTCTAAGGCGTTCTGCCTTAGTAACCTGACAAACCCGGCAACCTACTACATAGTTCTCTATAAATGCACGCATCTTAGGCCAATAAAAGATATGCTTCACAAGAGACAGAGTCCTATGTATACCCGGATGTCCAGCACTAGGAGCATCATGACACTCCCAGAGAATCTTGGATTTAAGGTCCAGAACATCAGGCACACAAATCTTTTCATTCCGGAACAGCAAGCCGTTCCTAATCATCCACTGACCTCCCGCCGCCTGTACCATAGGTGGCACAATCCCTGAGTCCTGGTTAACCATGGAGCTCCCATCCTGGACTCTCTGCCAATAAGAACTGAAATGACTATCAGTTGCGTATAGCCCTCTCAAGCATTGAAATAGGTCTGAGGATATTTCCGTAAATGACAAAGCATTTACAAACTTAACTTGACTTAAGGCATCCGCCACACTATTCAGGGAACCCTTACGATAACGTATTTCAAAATCAAAATCTTGCATTAATTCTGCCCATCTAGCTTTCCTTCCCCTCAACTCAGATCCATCACACACATACTTAATTGACTGATGATCAGTCAATACAAGGAACTTTGAACCATACAAGTAGTGTCGCCAAACCTTAAGAGCATAAACTACAGCATAAAGTTCCTTCTCGAGTGTGGGCCAACGATATTGAGTGTTGTCTAGCTTCTTACTCTCGAAAGCTACAGGTCTGCCCTCTTGGAATAGAGCTGCCCCAATCGTAGAATCACTCGCATCAGCCTCTAAAACATAAGGCCGGGTAATGCAAGAACGGGTGCTTCCTTGATAGAAAGTTTCAAGGTTTCAAAAGCCTTGTTCATTGCATCATTCCAAGGGATCGGCTGAGTAGACCTGCGTCCACGACCTTTCAATATGTTAGTCAGGGGTGCCGTGATATGTGAATAATCACGCACAGACTTCCGAAGAAATACCGTAAATCCTAGGAAAGAATGAAGTTGTTTCACAGTTTGAGGGATAGGCCATTCTAAAACCTTCTGGATACGATCCAGATTAATGCTAATACCTTCAGAAGAAATCTTGTGTCCTAAGTAAATGATCTCCTTCATAAAGAAGTCACATTTACTCATCTTGGCATAAAGCTTATGCTGTCTTAGAACAACTAAGACAACCCGGAGGTGTCCTATGTGATCCTCAAGCGTTCGACTATATACCAAGATGTCATCTAAGAACACTACAACAAATTTGCCCAGAAAATCCCTGAACAAATCGTTCATCATCTACTGAAAAGTAGCAGGAGCATTGGTCAAACCAAAAGGTAATACGAGGAACTCGTAATGACCATACCTAGTCCGGAATGCGGTCCTATCCTTCGCTCCGGCCAAACGGTCTATCAAATCATCGGAACGAGGTAAAGGATAGCGGTTCTTAATTGTCACTTTATTTAATCGTTTATAATCTATACACATTCTCCAAGAAGAATCTTTCTTCTTTCTTAAGAGGACAGGTGCACCCCAAGGTGATTTACTTGGGCGAATATAGCCCATATTCAGGTAATCCTGCAGCTGGCTAGCTAACTCATCCTCCTCTACCTGGCTCATCCTATAAGGTGGTACACTGATAGGTTGAGCCCCTGGGACTAAGTCTATGCGATGATCTACTGCCCGTTCTGGAGGTAAACCTTCCGGCAGTTGAGCTGGGAATATGTCCTTAAAACTATCTAACAAAATTCTCAATTCACGGTGTTCAAACACACTTAATTCATTCTTGTTAATTATAGAAACAACAAATGAAGAAAGTGGAATCAAAACACACTGATAGACATCATAATGAGAATTGTTTAATATATTTTGAAGCTGCATCGCAGATACAATAGGTCCCTGAGAAGAGGGAATTTTATCACACTGAATACAAAATTGGGTGTCCTTATCTACAAAAGAAAGCGTATGCTCCGTCCATCCGATTTGAATATTGTGGGTTTTAAACCACTCTATTCCGATCAACAAGTCTACATGCTCCAGATGCATAACATAACATATAAGAGCTCCCGTGTAGGCTTGAATCCGGATAGGAAGCGCTTCAACCTTGCGATCCCAAAATTGCTTCCCTGCTGAAAGCTGCACCTCATAGGTGTGGTCGCTAGGTACTGTGGACAGCCCCATCTTCTGCACAAATTTGTAATTAACAAAATTGTGAGAGCTGCCCGGATCAAAGAGAATGTGAACCTGTTGGCCCATAACTTCTCCATAAACTCGAAAAAGATCCTGGGAACCAAACAACGAAGTATTGAAAGTACAATTATAAGAGAGTGGGCAGGTAATGACATTTACTGAAATACCTGTCATCGCAACTTGGTTCGCTCCCTTGGCTGCGGTACGTGGACCCGCCTGGAGCTTCGGTCCAAGCACCAACTTTTGGTTCTTACGCTTGGGACACTCATTCTTTGTGTGGCCCCGCTCCTTGCAATAGAAGCATCATCCTTTTTCTTGAGCCTCAGAGTGCGAAGGAAACGGGCTTTACCATTCTTTGCTGGAGTCAAGTTTTTCTTGGAGGCGTTGTCCGTAGACTTTGTCTCCCCAGTACCAGTCGTATGCTGAAAGAACTTGCGTTTGTTCTTTCCACTCGTGTCGGAAACTGTGGTTGCTTTGGCACCGGCCATGGTATCATCGTATATGCGCACATAAGTCATGGCCTCCTGCAACGTTGTGCATTTGTTGTTCTTTATCTGCAACTTATATGAATCTGGCAAACCATCCACGAAGAAACCTAACAAGGTCACTGGATCCATCTTAGTGGCCCTGGTTTGCAGATCCCGAAATCTTTGAAGATAAACTTCAAAGGTCAAGTTTAATTTTGACATATCGAGGGCTTTGAGCTTGCCAACGATATCGTAATCATCCTCCTTCTTCAAGAACTCCTCCCTGAAGACCCCTTCAAAATCTGTCCATGTATCGGGCTTAGGCTGGAGTTCCTTCCACCATAGCAATGCTTTACTTGACATGAACCCCGCTGCAAGCTGGATCTTCTTCTCGTCTGGGTATGGGTGGAACTGAAAGTGTACCTGCCACTTGTGTAACCAAGTGTCAACTACTTCCTTCGTTCTAGACTTTTGGTCACCCGAAAAAGGGTCTGGAGTTATATTCGGGCCTAGCACTGAAGCCATGGCATCCACATGCGTGAGTGCCTGTACAGTGCTAGCCAGAAGGGTGAGAGTTGCTTGAATCCCCTGGAGTTGCTGTGTCAACCCCGTTTGATTAGCATTGACCTGCTCGAATTTGCCATCTAGAGCAGTCGTAAATTCACTGAAGGCCTTTTTTGTTATCAGGTCTCATAGAGACCCTGATCCTCCTCTCCCACAGGAGTGTAATCCAAATCCTGCTCTCCCATGGTGAACTCGGGATTTGCAGAATCAGACATAACTGAAATCTGATTTGAATATAAACTGAGAGAAATAACTGACTGAACCGAAGCAAAAAGGAGAATGGAGCAGAGGAAAACCGTCCCAAGAGATGCTGTCGGACGGAGATGCTGGAAACGCGAACCGAAAGCCCACGAATCCCCAAATTTCACTGATCCCGCCACCGGATACACGTGCGAAATCCTGCGGTGAACAGCTGCTGACGTGGCTGTACGGTCTGCTGACGTAGGCCGTACGGTCTGCTGACATGGCTGTACGGCTGTTGACGCAGGCCGTACAGGTGCTGACGGAGGCCGCACAGTTGCTGATGTGGTTGTACAGCGTCTGTACAGTCTGCAAGTACAGGTGCGATGCAGGAGGAGCTGACGCAGGCAGGGTTCGCAACAGCTGACGTAGGGCTGGCGCAGTTGTACGACGCTGTTGCAGGGCTGGCGCAGGCACGAAACAGGCTGGGGTAGGGCTGGAGCAGGCTGGCTGACGCAGGTCCGTACAGATGGCTCACGCAAGTACGGACAGGCTGAGGCTAATGCAGGCACGCAACTCGATGCAGCTGCTAGACTCTTTGCGAGGCTGTGGGTGGGCTGGTACCCTGCCCCCCCCTCTATATAGGGAGCAGGGCAGCCTAATTGGGAAGCCCTGCTTCCAAAAAAGGCCAACCTCCCCCAGCTTTGGAGGGGGTGCTTTTTTCGAAAAACGCACCCTCCACGCAAGCTGATCGCAGCCTGTTCGCTGCCCTATTGTGCCTCTTCCTGCACCCGCCTGATTCCGTACAGTCTAGACGTCACCTCTCCACCTCCCTCGCAGCCTTTTCGCCTCTCTCTCCTACTTCTCTGCTCTCTCTCCAGCTTCCTACAGCCTTCTCTCAAAGGCTCCTTCAGGAATCTCGAAATCTCTCCCTCCTTTCTTCTACCTTTTCCCTAACATCTGTCCACCCCTGCTAACTCAAGTACCCAGCAGAAAACGCAGCAATAGATTTCGAATTTTAGGCATACCTGGAGGAAAAATTCGTCAAAAATTCCCGCATCAGAAGTTCCTACCTCAGGAGTTGGCTCTAATACCAACTGCCACGTCCCAGCACTCCTTAAACCCCTGATCTGCAAGCAAACCACACACAACATCAGATCTGAGCAGGCTGCTCACCACCCAACCATGACATCTACGGGATGTGATCCCGAATCAGAAGATGTCCCCTCCGAGCCACGAGCTGAGCTACTGGCACGAACTCCCAATCAGATCCAAACCAACCTGGTGTCCCATACCACCAGGTGGCGCTGTGAAGCCCTGGATCTGCCACTGGGCCTTGGGCTACGCTAAGATGCAGGCGCGCGTCCGCGACTCAATCCAGGATCAGACCTGGCACCTGGGAACAAGACTTGCTCCCAACTGCACACTGAGAACTGAACCCCCTGGGCCCCTTTTATAGACTCGGGCCCTGGCGCCAAAAATAGCGAAGACCTATAAATAGTTCGTACCCTTGCCACTCAACCCGAGAATCAAGCCTGCCTAGCTCTAAGCCTCCCCAGGCTAACCTGAGCTAGTCTTGTGTACCTAGTACACGTCAGATACCAATCTGTGCACATGACATTGCGGCATGTATATGGTTAAGGTTGTCTTCTTCTAGTCTTTAAGAGTAATCAAAATTTTGATTACTCTTGTTAATGATACATCTTGTGCCCTAAAACCTGGTCTGTATCCTGCAAATAAAGGGAATAGGGGTCTAGGCCTGTAACATTGTTATGTTGAGCTTGGGATAATTTGTACAAACTTTCAGCTTGCCATTTTATTTGGCACTACCATGATAGGGGACAACTAGTTGTTTTGATCAACTGCATAGATGGATCCTGCTCTCAAGGAACGATCAGATTTCTCTTTCTTTGCATAGTTGGGGTTCACGCTTTATTGCTATAGCTACGTTGGTTACCACCTGATTTGTGTGAAATGTGGTGGTAATTGTGTAGAACTAAGCGACGCACCCAATTGAAGGATATGCTGCCTGCTTGACTAGCAGGCTTTTTTTATTTCTTTTGGTCAAGGCATCATGCACCCATTTAAAGGCAAAAAATCCTATCAACCAATCAAAAAATGTATACTCTAACCTCTTTCACTTCGTCTACAACATTCATGCCTCCATAGTTGTATAAAGGCGTGTTGGGCTAGGCTCGTGAGGAAAACAGGGGCTGAGGGGTTGCTCCTTGAATTTCAAAAACCAATGATTCGCTCTTAGGGAGGATGCCTCCTTGCTTGCTAGTGTGGCACCCTTTCCTCACCATGCTCTCTCACCCAGCAATACACCCCCTCCATCTAGCTCCTCTTGCCACACGGCAAAGCTATGGCCTCATGCATAATCTTTCCTAGTATGCTAAAGACATTTCATCTTCATGAAAGATGATGCAAGTATACTCTAAAAGCTCATCGTCTTTCTTCCTTGCATCATGGTCACATCCTTTCTCTTCTACTCTAATGACACATTCTCTCTCATTTGTCTTGAGGTCACATTTCCTTCTTTCCCCTTGTTTCTTCACAATCCAATCCTTGTACACATGTGTCATGATTAGACCTAGTGCAATGACACGACCATGATTGCTCTTGGAAATACGGACCTGCACACAAGCACAAACAACCGATCATAGAACCACAAAGAGAGGTGCAGGCATGCTCACCACCCAATCCTGATGCTCATGGGTCCAAGACCCGTAGAATCCAAGCATCCCCCAAGCCACAGGCTGGGCTGCTGGCATGAACATCTATATCCAACCAGTCCACAACCTCCTGGCATCCCACACCACCAGAAGGCGCCCATAGTGCCTTAGGACTCTGTTGGGAATCCAGGCTACACAGGAAAGCAGGTGCGCGTCTGCAACACGATCCAAGATCTAGACCAGCAAGGAAGAGCTGACTTGCGTGAATGAAAACTGAACCCCTGAGCCCCTTATATAGGCTCTAGCCCAGTGCCACTAAAAATAGCTAGAACCCTAACTCGTCCGTTTCCCTTGCAACCCAACCTGAGAATCACCTGCCTAGCCACTAGCCTCCCCAGGCTATCAAAGCTAGTCCTGTGTGCCTAAGCACACGTCAGATACAATCCGTGCACATGACATACTCCTCTTCCTCTAAGAACTCACTCCTGAGATCAAAGAAACTCTAGTCAATGTCTCCCATGTGGAGTCCTCCTCGACATGATCCTTCCACTTAATCTTGTATTCCGTGATCGTCTTATTTCTAACTTGACTTTCACGAAAGCCAAGAATACTCTCAAGCTTGTGCGGTATAAAGGTTAAATCTTCAACCTCTATAAGTTCCCGAGGAGTAACTACCTGATCTTCAGCACCATTGACTTACGGACTGGCTACCACCAGATTCGTATTTATGTCAAACATGTTGAAAGGACAGCCTTTTGGACTAGGTATGATCATTATGAGTTGCTCGTATTGCCTTTTGGATTGACTAATGCTCCCGCGACCTTCCAACAAAAAGCTTGATGATACTCAATATTGTCGGCCTACCATGGAAAAGGAACTTTATGTAGTTGTTTACGCTCTCAATTTCTGGAGGCATTACCTCTATGGTTCTAGATTTGTCGTGTTGACTGATCATCATTCGATCCGCTATGTATGTGAAGGGGATGATTTGAGGAGCAGGAAGGCTTGATGGGCTGAGTTGATTTAGGATTTTGATTTTGAGATTCGGTCTAGGAAAGGTTCTTTGAATAGTGTTGTTGATGCCCTAAGTCGGATTAAGATGGTGAATGCTTTGTCATTTACCGAGATATCCTTTGACCTTTTTCAATCCTTGAGAGGGATTTGCGCGATTGATAGACCTTTCAGTCATTATTGGCAGAGAGTCCAAGATGGTACCGGTATGATTGACCAGAACTCAGGGATTGTGCCACCTATGGTTCAGACAGCGGAGGTTAGTGGATGATTCGGAATGGCTTCTTGTTCCTAAATGAAAAATTTTGTGTACCAGATATGTCGGATCTTCGATCCAGGATTCTTCGAGAGTGTCACGACGCACCTAGTGCAGGACATCCTAGAGTACACAGGACTTTGTCTCTTGTGAAACATAGATTTTACTGACCTAAGATGAGATAATTTGTTTAGGACTATGTTGTAGGTTGCCGTACTTGTCAAGTGACCAAGTCAAAACGCCTTAGAACCGCAGGGTTGCTACAGCCCCCTTGGACATTCCTGGTAATAAGTGGGAAAGTATTTCCATGGATTTTATTACAGGATTGCCACAGCGCTCAAGGGTCATGACTCCGTATGGGTTATCGTGGAACGCTTGATAAAGATGGCTACATTTATACCTACTAGATACACGGTCACAGCGACTCAGTTGGCTCAACTGTTCGTTGACCAACTGTTTTGTCTGTATGGGTTACCGGCTGACATAGTTAGTGATAGGGACTATAAGGTTACGAGTGAATTCTGGACACTTGTCTTTGACAAGTTGGATACCACTCTTAGTTTGTGTTCCTCTGAACATGTCCCGTCTGATGGTCAGAGGAAAGTTGTGGACCAACGTCTGGAGGATATGCTTCGTGCATATGTTTCCAAGAGATAGTCATCATGGGAAGACTATTTACCCATGGTTGAATTTGCTTATAACAGTGCAAAGCATTCTAGTACTGGTTTCAGTCCTTTTATGCTTATGTACGGGTTTCAACCTATATCTCCATTAATGGTCGGATTCAGGGGAATCAAGAATGATGCTGCGAATTTTTTTTTGCAAGACATGCAAGAGATGTTGCGGTTTGCCAAGGAGTCTTTTAGAAGTGCCCAAGATAGGGACATATTTTATGCTAATAGACATCGTTCGCCTAGAGAGTTCTCTATTAGGATGATGGTATACTTGCGTACTCCCAAGAAATCCAAGAGTCTGAGTATTGGAGAGGTTAGAAAGTTATCGCCCAAATATTATGGTCCATTCAAGGTTATCCGAAGAATTGGCCAGGTTGCATATGAACTGGATTTGCCTCCTAATGTAAGGATTCATCCAGTATTCAGTAGACTGGTTCACTCCAGCCAATCTATCTATTAAGTCATGAGTGTAACAGTAAGCACTTATTTCGTTCACAAAAACCCCCCAAAACAGCAAAAAACGAGCTGTTTTTAAAGCAAAAAATGGGCTGTTTTTGAGCAAAAACGAGTTTTCTTTTTCCTCTATTAAGACGCCCACTAATGCCCACAAGAATAGTGACCGAGTTGCTCCTTTGTGGGCAGGAAACCAATCTCCATAGCTTCCGAAGGTGAGGCTAAGGTAGGAGAAGAGAACAAGATGGGGAGAAAGGAATGTAAGGGAGCTCAATCATGGAGGAGAGGATGGCTTCCATTTGTGGGCTTCTCTCATTCTCTAGATTGAACATGAAGAAGAGAAAGGTAGGAAAGGAGGCTCAGATACCACATGAAGCTGCATGGTGGAGAGGGCGAGAAAGAGGGTAGACTAGGGAGAGAGATAATAATACTCAAAGAGAGACATAATGAAATGGAAATGAAATAGCAAGAGCAATGAGCAAAATGAAAGTACTCACATGTAGACCAAAGAGCTTGTAGGCTTGATACTTGATTGATTTGACACTAGACAAGTACAGCACTTATATAGAGCACACACACACATATGAACACCAATGCATATGGGATAACTCCCAATGTGACACGTGGCATCCATAGGACACACTAGACGAGAACTCAAACTAGAACTCACTAGAACACATCAAACTGACTCATCTTGACTCCATTTCCTAACAGCTAAGCTAACTCATCCTCCTTAACTGCCTCGTCCTATAAGGTGGTATACTTATAGGCTGAGAACCAAGGACTAAATCTGTGCGATGGTCTACTGCCCATTCTAGAGGCAAGCTTACTAGCACTTGTTTAAAAAATACATCACTAAAATTATTCAACAACTTCTTTAATTCAATATGTTCAACCACAATCAATCATTTGCATCAGAAACAGATACAACAAATGAAGAAAATAGAATCAAACACATTGAAACACATCATAAGAAGTTGTTTGTAATATATTTTGAACTTCAATCGCATTTACAAGATGTCCCTCGGAGGGATGTATTTCATCACACTGCATCAAAATTCGGGTGTCCCCGTACAAAAGGGAAAGGGTATTGGCTTCCTTACAAATCGGACATGATGGTTTTAAGCCATTTAATGCCCAACAATAAGTCTACATGATCCAAGTGCATAACATAGCACTCCAAAATATCTGCATAGGCTTGAATCCGGGAATGTCATAGTCATTTTCCTTCTTTAGAAACTCAGTTCTAAATGCTTCCTTGAACTCTGCGCAGGTGGATGGCTCATGCCTCAATTTCTTCCACCAGAGTAGAGCCTTCCCAGCTAGATATCCAACTGCTAACCATACACGCTTGTCCTACAGATAGGGGTGAAAATTGAAGCGGACCTGCCATTTATGCAGCCAAGTATCCACAACCTCTTTCTTCCGATCTTTTTGTTCCCCTGAAAATTGTGATGGGGTAAAATTGGAGCCGAGAACAGAAGCCATCGCATCCATGTGGGTCAAGGTTTGAAGCTAGGACTGCATGGGAGCGATTTGCTGGAACAACTGGTCATGGTTTGAATTTAGGAGCGCAAACTTTTATCCAATCCCGTAAGGAATTGGTTGAAAGCCTCCTTTGTAACCAAATCCTCATAGACATCATAGTTGTCCCCTTCAATATCCCGTTCAGACATGGGGAAGGGCTGATTGGAATTAGTTATAATCTGATCCGCCTCAGGGGGTTACTTGCATCAGCCATTAAAGAAACGAACAAGGAAATACCCAACCAAACAAGGCTGTAAACTGCAAGACCTGGCACAAACTTCAATTAGGGAGGACTTATCTGGCGCACGAACTGAAGGTAGGCTGCTCAGCAACAACAAAGCTGTTCGAATCCTTGGCAATAGAGCTGAGATGAATGCGCAAATGTTCAGGCCCTACTGACGAACCAGCTTATGATGAAGGAGCGGTGGGGTGGCAGGAGACAGGGAGGAACGATGCAAGCTGGAATTCAGATGTAGAAGGGGAGTTGCAAATCAAGAGTTCGCTGCCAACAGAATAAAGGTGCCCCTTTTTAAGCATCAATCCACTCCCACTCTCCAGGGTCCCACTGCAAATACCTAATGGGAACTCCCCCGTAGAGCCAAAGCCTCCAAGATCCGGTGGAGAGAAGCCAGGGGTCTGGCTCGAGGAACCACTCTGAATCTGAGATCCCTGCACCAAAAGACCTACAACCTTGATAGGTTGAAAAGCAGACTCAAGTAAGATGTCCTCTGTGGACCTGAGCAATGTGCCACCATCATGCACACTAAAAACCAAAGCATCCTCATGTGCATCTCGAAAGGCCAAAACCTAAAGAGAAACACCACCTCTCGTAAAAGTACCTGCCCAAGTGGAGCAAGTGAGTGGCATATCATCTGTGTCTACCCAATCCGCTAGAAGGGCTGCCTCAATCTGCAAGATCCTCCCTGCACTCCCTCTGAGACGTCCTGCCAACTGAGATTTGGTCTCCTCTGAAAGCCTGCGGAAAGCTTTCCAAGACCCCAATGATGAGGCAGGTCTCCTCTCCCACCTGGACCACTACATGTAGAGTGAGGCACCAAGTGGTCTGCCATGATCATCCAATATACTATCATTCCACATGAGCGGTTGCCTATCAATCTCTTCACGAGAGGAAGGAGGAATCCTCCGAAGAGTGCTCTTGAAACTGGCCCATGCTTTCAGTATGATAACCATGAGAGGGGACGAAGGTGATCTAAGGTGAGCTATGATGAAAATCCACCTAATATTGCTCATCCAGTCTCCTCCTGAAGAAGGTGTGCACGTCTGTATGCTGCTAATAAAAAAGGCCTTCCACAGCTCCTGCCCTGGCATAAGTCCCCGCACCACCATCTTGCAGAGTAAAGCTATGCACTATAAATATGGATCAATAATATTGAGACCCCCTTCTTGTGTAGGGAGGATGAGGGTCTCCCAAGCCACCCTGGCTAACGCATCTGCTATGCCATCAAGCCCACTCCAAAGAAAATTTCTGATCGGTCTCCTGAGCTAAGTGATGCAGTCCCTAGAATGGCACCAGCATGAACAAACAAACCAGGCTGTGGCCAAGAGGACCTGGTTGACCACCACAACTCTAGAGGCAAGATCCAGCTTGGCTGAGCTCCAAAAAACGAGCTTCCTCCTGATGCTCTCCAACACGGGAGCAAACTACTAAGTGGAAGAAATATCCAAGCCGACCTGGTAGCCCAAATACCTGACTGGCACACCCCTCTGAACCCAAGTGAATCCTATGTCAAGCCCCCAAACTGGAGTATCCTCATCACTGATTGGATTTATGCCAATTTATCTGCGCCCCGCCACCAAGCAAAATAAATCTAATGCTGTCTTGAAAGAAGTGAGCGTCTGTGGTGTGGCATCCAAGTAAACTGCTGTGTCATCTACCAACTCAATGTCAAGTAGCTCCTCTTCCCTTCTGATGGGAAGTATCAGCCAAAGATGTCAGCTTGAGATCTAACATAGATACTCATAGCTTCAGCCACGAACAAAAAAAGAAAAGGAGCAAGGGGGCATCCCTGACGGACTGATCTGGGAATCTGAAATCTCTCGCCCCTTACCCCACCAGTAAGTACCTGGCTGTGGGCTGATCTGTACAAAGAGGAAACACCTCTTATCCAAGCATTAGTAAAGCCAAAACGTAGAAGGGTGCCCTCCACAAAACCCCAATCTACTCTGTCATAAGCTTTCTCAAAATCCAAGAGTAGAATGGCTAGATTCTGGCCGCTATGCATGGCCCACTCTGAAGCTTCCCAAAAAGAGAAAATGTTATCAAAAATGCTTCTGCCATGCACAAATCTTGTCTGAGTGTCATGAATAAGATCTGGGAGAAGGGGATGCAATCGGAGGATGATTGCTTTGGCCAGAATCTTGTAACATGTCCCCAGAAGTGTGATAGGCCTCCACTGGGACACTAAATTTCTGCAACCTCCTTTCGGGATAAGGTGGATGAGACCCTCTGTGAGTGACCCGGGCATCTCGCTAGAGTACCAAATGCCCTGCAGGGCTGAAGCAATGTAGTCTCCAATCATATCCCAAAATGCAATGAAAAAAGAAGGGGTGAGGCCAGCGGAGCTTGGGCACTTGCCCTTGTGAAGGCTTGAAAGTGCAGTCCTGAACTCTGTGTTGGTGAACGGTGCATCAAGAAAAACATGCATATCCGGTTTCACCAACAAAGGGATGCTCTGCCAAATAACCTGTCTAGCATCCTCTCTATCCCGTGTGTCAGGATCTGCGGTAAGAAGGGCGGCATAAAAATATGAAACTATGCGCATGACATCATCTGGATCTGTCTGTAAAACCCCATGTGAGTCAATAAGTTGGGATACACTCTCTCTACTATGTCTAGGGCCGAGAGTAGAGAAAGTGTTTATTGACTCTGCCACCCATCTAAACCCAAACTCCCGTGCATGAAAGGCATACTCTGCTCTCTAATCAAGCAATATCTGCTAATGAGCCCTTGCTGCAGCAAGGCGCTCTTGAATCCAAGCATCTGAAGGCCGTTTTTGCTCTTCCCTCTGCAAAGCTACCAACTGCTGGCGAACACCAATCTCACGTCTGAGAATATCTCGTATCCTGGTACAAGCAACTGAGTGGTAGAAGTCGCTAATACTAGAAAGGGCAGCAGCTACATGTGATGGATATGGCTGCCCACCCTGGACATGAGAAACCTTTATCTGCAAGGCTACCTCTGTAAGGTCCTCCTCTGTGTACAAGGTATCTGGAATCCTGATGCTGGCAGACCGGCCTCTCAAGTGAGGCTCTAAGATAGCCAACATAACAGGAAAGTGGTATGAAGTGGAAACTCCAGCAGCAACGCATACCGATCCACCTCTGTCTAGTGCCCAATCATCTACATAGAATCTATCAGTGCATGCATGAATAGGCATCTGCTGCCTCTTGTTCGACCAAGAGAACAGGAGGGACTGTGGCTGAATAAGAAAGGCATCGTCTAACCAAGTATCTCAGCCACAGTAGTGAAAAAGGAAGGCATCCCAAGCTGCTCTCTCCAAAGAGTGAAGTCCTCCTTCTCTACCCCCTTTTTTGTCTGACGGTAACTCAACCATGTTAAAGTCATCTCCAATAACCCATGAATCCGCAATGGGTGCCCAGGAGAGTAAATCCTTCCACATAATGGCACGTCCCCCTCTAATGTTGGAGGCACACAGGTTAAGGAAACCAACCTTACGCCCCCCAATCAAGAGACTAATCCACTAAGCCCTAGAGGGAATAATGACTCCGTGTCCAACAACTAAGGGGAGAACCGACTGCGAAATTGAAATAGAAGTGCCCCCCCTAGTGCCCAAGGCAGGTGACCAAAATGTATGGCCCAACTTGCCTGACTTGGCACAATCTCTAGAATCATGTTTGTGCTCTTGAATAAATAAGATATCAATGGAACCCCTAGAAACACCTGGATGAAGCTGATCTCGGATCAGTTGTCTATGGCGGCGATGTGGGACGCCACCTAGACCCTGTATGTTCCAGCTAATAATCCTCATTGACAAGAGGATGTAGAGTGGAACACCTTACCCGACCTAGTGGTGGGAACAAACCCCTCAAAAGGGGAAGACGTCCTGCTCGAGGAGCAAGGAATGGAACTGAGTGGCGGAAAATCAACAGAGGAAAGAACCCTGCCACCTGACGAAGAAGCCCTGTCAACAGGAAACCCAATCACTGGCTCACCAAAAGTAGAGGGCACAAACTCCTCCTCTGGGAAATCTGAAGCATCTGTTAGAGCTGAAAATGAGTTCCTGTGAATTAGGGCAGACACCGGAGTGCGAAGGATCCCTTCTGAAGGAAGAGGATCAATAGTGTAAACCATCCCCTTCCCCCTATCTAAGGGAGGAAGTGAGGACTGCTGCTCTCGATCCTGTGTCTGCCCAGCTACGGAGACCTCTACTGCCTCAAGGAGAGTGTCTGGCACCGCTAGTTCTAGGGGAGAAGCTGCAACCGGGGAGGAGGTCGAAGCTGAAGCGTCTCGGACTGTGTGAGGTGAGACTGGAGGGACAACCCGAGGTGAAGCAGAGTCCACTAGTGTATCCTCGTGAACTGAAGGAGGAATCTGCACACAAACCAAAACCCACTGGTATGCATCGGGTGCCCCTGAGGTAGAAGGTCGTGAGGCACCGGAGGTAGAAGGTGGCAGTATCAAAGGAGCACTCAGTAGAGGAGCTTTCTGGCGAGTAGGAGCTATACCACCATCTTGAGGAGGACCTGTACTGTGGGAGCCATGTGTTTTGGCTTTTGATAGGTCTATTTGTTAGTGCATTGGTCTCCTAGACTTCTGAGTTGATAATGCATCCATGCATGATGAGCCTCTGAGCCATGCTAGATGGGATTTCTATGTTATGCTCGCTAGCCTTTGAGCCATGCTCACTTGCCTCTGAGATTGTGTGGGAGCCATGTCTAGTTCTAGACCGGCATGCACAGTTTTGATGACCATCATTATCATGTTCTATTCTTGGTTCCATTCCATTAGTCCCTCACCTTTCCTCCATGGGGGGGTGTTAGGAAATGGAGTCAATTTGAGTGACTTTTGGTGTGTTCTAGAGTAGTACTATACTACTTTATATCCTAGAGTGCCATGTGTCACTATGGGACTTATCCCATATACATTTGACACAGTGTGTGCCTATCCTATAAAGGAATTGTACTTTCATTGTCATTTTCATCAAGCCTCATGCCTTTCTTGATCATGTAAGTACTTTGCTTAGTTGTATATTTCTTTCTCGCATTATTTCATTTCCATTATGCTTTCCTAGTCTTGCTTTTCCTTTCCATTCCATTCCATGTCTTGCATCTTCATATGGTATCAGAGCTAGACTATCTTCCAAGAGGTTGAGGTAAGAGATTGAGGACATTGAAGCCTCTCTACCTCATTCCCCTTGGAGGAATGGCTTCTCCAATTCCATGTAGAGCTCTCTTCTCCACGCCATGATCTGCCACCTCTCTTCTCCTTCGTTCAGCTACATCTTTCTGTGACCTGCGGACGATGTGACGCTTCTATCAGTATCTAGAAGCAAAATCACGGCTTTGTGTCTTCAACATAGTTGTAGAGGACCTTGAGTACTACAAATTTCGTTTTTACATCATTGCAATCTGAGTATTTATGAAAAGTTACAGCCCTTGCAAGAAGTGACGAAATTTATTTTTGCGTGCGAATTTGTTCTGGAGCTCAATGATTTGATAGCCCAGGCATGATGCAGCCAGCTCAATGTGGAGCTGTCCATCCTCTTCATCGTTGACCTCTGCTCTAGCCTGCCATTTGCTCCTTCTGCCTGACATTCTCTTGGTGCTGCTACCCGTCGCAAATTGGTGCCCGTATTCTGCCCGCCATTTCTTCCTCTCCTACATCTCCATTGTGCCCGCCATTTTTTTTCCCTTTTGCCGCCCTCTATTTCTCCCTCAGCTCGCTTGTGCCCTTCATGCTATGCCATCGAAGATGATGAAGCACTTGAGGCATCAACGGAGCTTCGAACACGAAAGATTTGGAAGCAACACAATTCGAGGGCCATCACAATCATCGGGCTTTGCCTGGATGATTCATTGATTCATCACATCGACTTCAAGTCCAAGGCAAAGGAGATTTGGGCACACCTCGAGAATATATTTGGTAACAAGATCACCAAAGGTATTTCTGAAAATGCAATTTTATAAGCTGAAAATGAAAGAGTCTGATACTTTGAGTGCGCATATAGCAAAAATTCAATCTTTAGTTCAACAACTCTCCAATTTGAAGTGTTGTCCGAATGACGAGGACAAAATGGCTGTCCTGATGACAAGTATGGAAGGGATTTCTCACTTTGAGAATGCCCTTGAAGTACTTCGCATTGCATCGACTACATTCGAAGATATGGTGTCTCTTTTGCTTGAAAAGGATCGCCGCAACAAAGAATCTCCATCCTATTCAGCGGATACTACATAGGCACTTGCCTCCACCAGCAAATGGAGACCTAGGCCATCGACTCCACCAGCACGAGGAAAGACATTCAAGCCATTCAAGTGCACTTGCTACAACAAGCTCGGTCATACGGAGGACAGGTGTTACCATAAGCTTGCTAAACAACAATCGAAGAATCATCCCAGCTGGGTGGCATCCGCCACTAGTGATAATGCAGACGAAGATACCCGCCGACACAGGATCATGCTCTTACAATCTGTCTCCCGCATCTAGAGGATGATGGAGATCATGATTTTGCTTTCTAAAGCAAAATATATTTGGGTACTCTGCCCTGGGGGTGTTTCCAAAAAATGAATGCAATAAATCATGTGTGTTGAGTCAATAAAGGTCCTCTACCTTGGATAGTCCTCCTAAAATGATGTATTTCTTTTATATTTTTGGTGTGTGGCTCCATGTTCCTCATTAGTCTTTGGAGCCAGGTGGGGATGTACTATGGGAGCCATGTGTTTTTGGCTTTGATAGGTCTATTTGTTGGTGCATTGGTCTCCTAGACTTTTGAGCTGATCATGCATCCATGCATGATGTGCCTCTGAGCCATGCTGGATGAGATTTCTATGTTATGCTCACTAGCCTCTGAGCCATGCTCACTTGCCTCTGAGATTGTGTGGGATCCATGTCTAGTTCTAGACCGGCATGCACAGTTTTGATGACCATCATTGTCATGTTCTGTTCTTGGTTCCATTCCAGTAGTCCCTCACCTTTTGTCCATGGGGGGTGTTAGGAAATGGAGTCAATTTGAGTGACTTTTAGTGTGTTCTATAGTAGTACTATACTACTTTATATCCTAGAGTATCATGTGTCACTATGGGACTTATCCCATATACATTTGACACTTAGAGTGTGTGTGCCTATGCTATAAAGGCATTGTACTTTCATTGTCATTTTCTGTAATCTCTACTCTCTCGCGAAAAAAGGAACCATCCGGGCGCTTTATCATAACATGGTCCATCGTGAGGTTTGGATCCTTACAGAGGACCCTAACTCTAGGTACCCCATCAGCCTTGGTTTCCTTTGCTGCAGTCAATGGCAACCCAGGGAGGGGTGGGATCTCAGCAACTGTGCCGAAATGCTCCCCAATAATAGAAAGAAGTCGATGGTGAACCTGGGGAAGCCCGGTAAATATGATGAAGAGCGAGAAGATTTTCTTATCTACCTCCACTAGGTTGAAACCAATATCAAAGGCGTCAAAGAATATCTTCCTATGGGTTTGAGTACAAGATCAAAGTGATGGCGGGTTGGAGCAGCATCGGACTTCAATGGAGAGGCTAAGGAAAGGGGAGGGCGGCTCTACCTTGGAGGGAGAGGGTAGCTTCCATTTGCGGGCCTCCCTCATCCTCTAGGTTGAGCTAGGTGAAGGGAAGACGAAAGGTAGGAGAGGTGGCTCTGATACCACATGAAGGAACATGGTGGAGAGAGGGAGATAGAGAGGGTAGGCTATGGAGAGAGGAAGTGACACTCAAAAGGAGACATAATGAAATGGAAATGAAATGACGAGCAATGAACAAAAATGAGAGTACTCACATGTAGACCAAAGAGCTTGTACCTTGATACTTGATTCATTTAACACTAGACAAGTACAGCTCTTATATAAGAGCACACACACACATATGAACACCTATGCATATGGGATAACTCCCAATGTGACACATGGCATCCATAGGACATACTAGGCTAGAACTCATACTAGAACACACCAAACTGACTCAACTTGGCTTCATATTCTAACAAGGGGAAGTATGAGAACTTAAGGAATATCATGGACACCATTGAGGAGGAGAAGCAGGACAATACACGATCGGGAGGATCGGCAGCTCCTTGAGGCTCCCTTGGTGTGCGGCTTGATCTCCCTTTTGGAGCGCTCCCACTTTTGTATATAGCAGTTTTTGATTTAATGTTTCCTTGGATCGAGCTCTTACTTTGGTACATAGCAGTTTTGGTCTACTGCTCTCATGATCCAGCAAGTTGTTGCTCCTGGACATGTCTTTCTTCTTCAGAGATGTATGGTCTTTTTCTCGGTGATGTACATGGACCTTACTACTACATGGCATGATTAGCATGGTGTCATCTTTTGATCTTGGGTTGTTTTCATCCACTGTAAGGCCATGATATACTCTGCATTCTCTTTTATTTCAGCTAATGTTTCCTCTATCAGGCTGTGAAACATTGTTTTATTCTGTTTGATGCTATGGAGCCACAAGCTCTTGTAATTGAAAAAATAAATGAATAAATAAAATTGCAACATTGTACTCTCCTTCACTTTTGGAACAGCCTTATACTACTACTCTTCCGAAAAAGCTTGGCCTCTGCATAATCCATTCACCCCCATTCACCGGGACAGTGAATGATAGTGGCAAGGGAACTGTTACAGATATTCAAGTTCAAGCATTCAAATTCAAGCCGAGCTGACCAGGTGACAACTATGTCAGGAAGTTGTCCAGATGACAACCATGTCACCGGTCTGACCAGGTGACAACTATGTCAGGGAGCTGCCCAGATGACAACCATGTCACCATGTGACAATTATATCAGTGACCAGGGTGACAACTATGTTAGACAGCTGACCAGATGACAACCATGTCACTGAACTGGCCAAGTAACGACTATGTCAGCGAGCTGGCCAGATGACAACTATGGTGACCGCAATGTCACCATGTCAAACAAGTGACAACTATGTCAACTAGAGATAGAAATAACCGTGGTCACTTGCGTACTCCGGCGAGATCTCTCGTGAGCCTACCTGTCAGAACTATGCCAATGGTGGTGCAATGGTGGTGCAGGGGCAGCCAGCCCAAGAGCTCACATGGAGAAGATAAATGTACACCAGCAGTCAAAGGGCTAAGCGGCAGACAGAGAGGTGCACATGGGGTAATCATATCACCAATTGGGAGGAGGCTGGCAAGTCAGAAGTGGTTGAAGCCATGAAGAATCCTAGGGGTGGAATGGCTAAGAGACCGAGAGCCACCACCAATGGGATGGAGGAAATGAGATTTTCAGCGAGAGAGAGGGACCCTCCACGAGAGCGGAGGGGATGAAGGGGATGGGGAAAGGAGGGAGAGGGGCATTCTATGATTGTAAGGGGAACAAGAGAGTGACACGGAGGTCTTGGGTGAGCTCTCCTAGTGTAACGTTGTGGTGTCCTACTGATGTACTTCTCTTCTACTCTGAATACTATGCTTCTCCCCCTCTCTGTTCGCAACTGTAGCTCCCCTTCATCTCGTGTATTCCCTTCTTCATCTCCCTTCACTTGGTATAACGGTCCCTATGTTATGTGGCTTGAGTTCTCTTGTGCTCATGTTGAAGGATGGCTCTTGTAACTTCGTTTCGCTAAGCTTGCCTCACTCTTACACTAGCTCGCACCTTCGGTGACACCATTGTTCTCATGCCTTTCATCGTTGACAACATCGTTCTCCATGCACCATCAATGACACCAGTGGCCCTCGCTTTCTTGCTCCTCACACCAGTGGCCCTAGGCCTCTGGTTACACTTCCAGAAGTGTTAGGAACCCCCCCCCTAAGACAATGAATGACATTGATTTCAAGATTTCAGACTTCAAAGCCAAGATCTCACCTATTCTACAGAATGGTAGTTTTGGATTTCATGTACTATATATTGTCCTTGTAACTTTTACACCATTAATAAAAGTAATCAAAATATTTTGCCTCTATTGGCTCTGACTTAAGTACCTTTAGATTATCCAACATAACTTTTCCTTTGCTTGGCCAGTCTCCTAGAGGTCCTTTGTGTTCAATAAATTCAGATGCTTCTCGAGGTAATTGCATATACTTTTGGATACGTTCTGCAGATACAATGTAGTTGGCAAGACAACATTGCCACCATACAAGACCAATTTGACAAGAATTGATACCAATTGCATATGATACTGCCATTCCAGCAAATCCTGCACTACAAAGGGCTACAATATTATATGTCTTAAGGCATGACAGTGTGCTTTTCTATGATGAAAGAAAATTAAGGGAAAAAGGCAACAAAAAAATGCAAGATAAGATTATTGGCATACCTGGAGAAAGTTTATCTTCAGGTAGAGAAACAAGGAGAAGAGCAGCCACAAGTAAGACAAGGTTACCAACTGCTTCGAGGCGTATTGACAACCACTCTGCTGCTCCTTGAATGTGGAAGAAAATGCTTGCATCATTGTCTACAAGCTGCATATTTTTTCGTTTGAAATTTTCAAGTTTCTGAAAAGCTCGAATGGTTATTGCACCATTCATAGTCTCGCTGGAATTGTTGAGAATTGGGGCCTTGGAACTTGAGTTCATCCTCATCAGTTCCCGACAGGAAGCCAAATAGAAGGACTGTGGATATAATTATTTTGTCAATGAAATAATTATGTGAAGCTGAATCTTGAATAGATTAGCATTTCATCAACAAAATTGATCGCTCCAAAAGTCCTGATTTTGCAAGCAAAGGATAAACCTGTATGCAATGGACGATTAAAGCCATTGGAATGGTAACAATCAAGATCTGCCATGTTACAAGTGCTACTACAACAAACGTTCCAATCAGATCAATAGAACCTGAGATGACAGCTTCAAAGCAGAAGGGTATATTTAGGTCTAGAATGCTGAGGTCCCCTGACGCCTGCATAAACCATGTCACCTTCCTCAATTGTTTACCTGTTAAACAAACTTCAAGAAATTGAACCAACAAAAAATAAAAATGATCATTATGCCCAAGAACATCAGGGATTACTCTGCTTAGGATTCTTCCTGTGGGCGTAGAATCAAAGAATGACATGGGAGCTTTAATAATAGAATTCATCAGTCTGCTATAAGGCCTTCAACCCGAATTTTGCAGTCAATATTGATCGCAGATAGACAAACGCTCCACCAACAGCTAGAAGTATTGTGTAGACTCCTATTAGATGAACTGCTGACACAGTAGGATCTGAAGTTTTCTTGCCTAACCAGATGCTGCTTGATACATTAGATGAAACAAATGCCGCCTGTCCCAATACCATGCCTGCAAGAACTATTGATCCTCCTGATATGCGCACATAGTCAAAATATGGCTTGCAGCCTGTGTCTCCTATTCCCTCTCCTCAGCTTGTATGAACTGAATTTTAGTGGCTGAGATATCTTGCTTGCTTTCCCAGGCATTCGTCACATTCTGACTCTTACGGAGCTTTGAGGCATCATACTTTCCTATCTCTTTCTTATAGCTGACAGAGACAAGTGCTTCATGATGGGCATTGACTAGTTTTCTGAATGTATTGCTTTCTTTAAGAAGCTGCTCATAGGTTCCCGAGTGTTTTATCTCACCTTCTTGCATGACCTGAGAAATCACTCACAACATCAGAACCAATTCTGATTTCTTTAAGAAGCTTCTCATAGGTTCCCGAGTGTTTTATCTCACCTTCTTGCATGACCTGAGAAATCACTCACGACATCAGAACCAAGAGAAAGGTTTCATGTTAATACAAAGAACAATCAGAAAGTTTCTAGAGTAAAGCCTAAAAGCATAATGAAATTGGGTATTACTTTTTGTACTGAAAGCCTCTGAATTTATTTGCTGATTTGCTCATGCTTAGCTATAGGATGCACACAAGGGTGAAGGATGGAGAGAGAACAAAAAACGAAACACAGAACCTGTCCTTTTATTCTATTCACAAGAACCTCTCATAACCAGTGTTTTATCTCACCTTCTTGCATGACCTGAGAAATCACTCACAACATCAGAACCAAGAGAAAGGTTTCATGTTAATACAAAGAACAATCAGAATGCTTTCTTTAAGAAGCTTCTCATAGGTTCCCGAGTGTTTTATCTCACCTTCTTGCATGATCTGAGAAATCACTCACGACATCAGAACCAAGAGAAAGGTTTCATGTTAATACAAAGAACAATCAGAAAGTTTCTAGAGTAAAGCCTAAAAGCATAATGAAATTGGGTATTACTTTTTGTACTGAAAGCCTCTGAATTTATTTGCTGATTTGCTCATGCTTAGCTATAGGATGCACACAAGGGTGAAGGATGGAGAGAGAACAAAAAACGAAACACAGAACCTGTCCTTTTATTCTATTCACAAGAACCTCTCATAACCAAATCTCTAAAACTGTCCATCCTTCTCTCTCCTCGATCCCGTACTTACAAAGTTACATATATGGAAAGCCATCCAGACACTTCCTGTACACCTATTCACACTAAGTCTCACACTCCGTAATCAAAACTCTCTAACCCTTTCAGAGGGCTGCTGCTCCTCCCCGCATGAGCTGCTCCTCTCTCCTCTCAGCCTAGCCTCTCCCTCAGCCCCCTCAGCCCCTCCCTCAGCCCCCTCAGCCCCTCCCTCTCCTCCCTCTCAGCCCCGTCTCTCCCTCCCGCCCTCTCCTCCCTCTCTTCCGTCTAAGGAACTTGAAGATGATCTGTTTATCAAGTAACAGTTGTAGTCATTGCTTTAGTCCAAAGCTATAAGGGCAAAAGACGAGTTGCAGCAGCTCAGAAAAGATACAGAGCAAGAGAGCTCGACATCGCTCTTTGCTCGCATTCATGGATCCCATCCTTCCAAATTACAGGCCAAGGACTGGATGCTCGCTGCTTTACCTAGATATCTCGCAAGGCACCTCACAAATGCTCGTCTGTTTGGTCGAGGTTTCTTTCAGGTTGTTTTTTATTCCCCGGATGCAGCAGGTACAGTGCTTCAGGCCAACCTTTGGCACTGAGCTCCAGGAGGATCTTCTTGACACCTTTCTTATTGGGCTTTGACCCTATAGAGGAGGATGGCCGGACATTTTCACTCTTCCTCAGATTCCATGGCCTCCCTCAGGTGCACCATTGACTCTTAGCTTCCATTGGAGCCGCTTTTGGGGTGATCACCGAGATCCCCCCCCCTTCCTGGGATGCCTTCTTCAGCACTAGAGGCAGTCAGATCGGATGGGTGCCACGTGTTAGGGTAGTCGTCTTTGACCCTAACCTTATGGATGACCACATCATGCTCCAGCATCAAGATGGCTCCTTCTTCAGGCAGACTCTTCAGGCAGACAGTAGAGATCAATGGGAGACAGGGTCAGTGTAGGATTTACAGGACCCTTGGGCACTTTGCCAGAGATTGCCCAAGGAAGAAAAAAAGAAAAGGCCTAAAAGATCCACGGGTGTTGTGCCTCCTAGAACCACCTCGGCTAGACCTAATTCATGTTCTACCGCACATCCTACCACTTCTTGCTTTGCTGGACCTTCCACCTCTCGCTCAAGATAGTTGGCTATAGCCTCTCGTCCTGGACCTTCGTTTACAGCACACATGGGACCTTCAGGACGTCCTGTTCCAGTCATCCCTCATTGGGTGCCAGTCAGAGTTGTTGAGCCAGCTCCACATCTGGAGGCTACTGCTGGTGCTGAAGGTGCTTTCTCCTAGGGAGCAAGCCTTTGCTGAAGCTCGTGCTGTACTCAAGGCTAATGCGACTATTTTGGCCAAGATCCGGCCAAGATCCATCATCAGCAGCAGCCCCCTTTTCCTCTTGTTCCTTCTTCACCTCTTGATAGAGGCAAGGGGATTATTGCTTCTACTCCTTCATCCGCAGGGATCCTCCGCACACCTATGCCAGGAGCATCATTCAGGAACTCTTTTTTCTAGCAGACATGGCAGAGTTTGATTTAGAGGAGGAGTTTGTACCCTCTACCCTTGGGGAGCACCTTGTTGAGAGCACCATGGATAGAGCTTCCCCCTCTGTAGGTGTGGGAGTACTTTCCCCAGTTGATTTCCCTCCTCTTGATGGGAGGAATGTTTCCCAGGAGCGGGATATCTCCGCTACCAAGCCGGCGGGTAGAGTTTTTCATCCAGCCTTCTCTTCTCGTCAATGAGGATTGTCAGTTGGAACGTTCAGGACCTTGGAGGTGTACCTCACCGCCGCCGTAGGTAGCTGATTCGTAACCAACTTCATTCAGGAGTTACTTGGGGCCCCATTGATGTCCTCATGATTCAAGAACACAAACTGGATGTCAGGGATTGTGCCAAGTCGGGCAAGCTTCTTTCAGGGCATACTTTTTGGTCACCCGCCTTGGGCACCAGGGGAGGTACTTGTATTTCTGTTTCTTCTTCTATGCTACCCTTGGTGATTGGACATGGGATCATAGTTCCCTCTAGAGCTCATTGGGTCATTCTTTTGATTGGTGGGCGTAAGGTTGGTTTCTTAAATCTTTATGCCTTTAATTCAAGAGGGGACCATGTCCTTTTCTGGAAGGAGCTTCTTTCTTGGTCTTGCATTCAAGAGTCTTGGATCATTGGGGGTGATTTCAACATGGTTGAAATGCCCACAGACAAAAGAGGTGGTAGGGAAGGTGGCTTACACTCCCTAGAGAGAGCAGCCTGGGATGCCTTCCTTTTTCAGTACAGTGGTGGCAGAGATGCTTGGCATGATGATGCTTTTCACACTCAACCGCAATCACTTCTGTTTTCTTGGTCGAACAGGAGGTTATAGATGCCTATCCATGCATGGATTAAGCAGAAGAGGCCTACAAATGCTTGGGTTCAGGAGCGCCTTGCTACAACAAGGGATCAGCAGCAGCAGTCATTGTTGAATTAGAGAGCAGAGTATGCCTTTCATGCCAGGGAGTCATTTTGGACCCAGATGGGAGGCACGGTCAACAAGAAGTTCTTCTCTACTCTTGGCCCCAGACATAGTAGGGAGAGTGTTTCACATCTTGTTGACTCAGACGGAGTTTTACAGACACATCCAGATACCATCTTGTAGGTAGCTACAGATTTCTATGCCTCCCTTCTTACAGCAAATCTTGACACTCAAGCCAAAGATGATGCTCGAGCTATTATTTGGCAGCACTTACCTATGTTGGTGACTGGAGATATGATAGTTTCACTTGATGCACCATTCACCAACATGCTCTCTTTGCCCTTCACAAGGGCAAGTGTCCTGGTTCAGATGGCCTTACACACTCTTTCTTTATCTCATTTGGGATCAGATTGGGGATCCCATTACCTCAGCCCTGCAGGGCATTTGGGGCTCGAGTGAGATGCCAGGCTCACTTACTGAGGTCCTCATTCATCTTATCCCTTAAGGGGGTTGCAGGAATTTAGTGTCGCAGTGGAGACCGATCACTTTGTACAAAATCCTAGCAAAAGCAATCAGCCTACGTCTGCAGCCCTTTCTTCTAGATCTTATACATGACATGCAGACTGGTTCTGTACATGGCAAGAGCATCTTCGATAATATTTTCTCATTCTGGGAGGCTTCTGAATGGGCCATACATAATGGCCATAGGCTTGCCATTCTTCTCCTGGACTTTGAGAAAGCTTATGATAGAGTAGACTGGGGATTTCTACAGGATACCCTCTCTCGCTTTGGATTCATAGATGCATGGATTAGAGGGGTGTCATCTCTCTATACATCAGCAGGTTCTCACTGGTGGAGTCCGGGGAGATAGATTTCAGATTACTAGATCGGTCCGTTAGGGATGCCCTTTAGTCCCCTTTCTCTTTTTATTTGTGGCTGAAGCTATGAGCTACTACCTTAGAGCTCAAGCTGATATTATAGGGCTGAGTCATCGAGGCAGGAGAATGAGCTTTTGGATAGTGACTTGGCAGATGATACAACTGTTTTTTTTTATGCCACACCACATACACTCACCTCTTTTAGAACAGCCTTGGATTTGTTTTGCACTGCAGCAGGGGCCCATATTAATTGGAACAAATCCAATGGCTTTTGGAGTAGTGATGAGGACACTCCAGATTGGGGGATTGACATAGGATTCACTTGGATTCAGAGGGGTGTCTCCATCAGGTACTTAGGATGCCAGGTTGAGGTGGGCATTTCTCCAGCACACTAGTTTGCTCCCGTGTTGGAGAGCATCAGGAGGAAACTCATTTTTTGGAGTTCTACCAGACTTCCTTGCATCCAAAGTAGTGGTTGTGAACCATGTATTATTGCCTACTGCCTGGTTTGTTTGCTTTTGTTGGTGCAGATCTAGAGGTTGTATATCTCAGCTCATGAGACCTGTCAGGAACTTTCTTTGAAGTGGGTAGATGGCACCTCAGATGTTGTAGCTAGGGTGGCTTGGGAGATCCTCATTCTCCCCACTGGGGAAGGAGGTCTCAATATTATTGATCTGAATTTGCAGTGTATGGCCTTGCTCTGCAAATTTGTAGTGAGAGGGCTGATGCCTGGACAAGAGCCTTGGAAGGATTTCTTCCTACGCAACATTCAGTCTTGTACACCTTCTCACGGGGGAGATTGGATGGACAGCTCCAGATGGATTTTTACTTCAGCCCATCTTAGATCTCCCTCTTCCCCTCTCATGGCTTCCATTCTGAAATCTTGGGACAACCTCAGAGACACTCTTCGGAGAGTTACACCCTCCTCTCACGAAGAAATAGACAGGCAGCCAGTTATGTGGAATGAATCCCATTTGGATGAGCATGGCAGATCACTAGGTGTGTCACATTATATGCAATGGTCTAGATGGGAGAGGGGACCTGCTTCCACCATAGGTACCTAGAAGGCTTTTAGGCAGCTTCCAGAAGATCAGAGACTATTATCAGTTGGCCACATCAGAGGGAGTGCAGCCAGGATGCAGCAGATAGAGGCAGCCATACCAGCAGAGTGGATAGATACAGATGACTTATCTATCACAGAGTCCACTTAGTTGGGAGCCTTTACAGGGATGGGTGTTCGATTACAGTTATTGCCTTGCAGGATGCACATTAGGAGACCCTTGTCTTTGATGTTCAGTCGGCGGGAGGCAGACTTCTCAGATCTTCAAATGATATTCTTTTGGAGGTTGCCTTTCAGCCTGTTAGGATTGCAGGTTACATGGAGTGCGGCACGGACTCACATTGGTATCTTAATCCTGACCCCATTCTTCTGGCACTTGGGTCTTGGAGACTCTGGTTATATGGTGGCTCTCCCATCTGGTTCTTGCAGTGGGAGGCAGTGGGAGTGGATAGATGAAGGGCACCGAGAGAAGAGCATCCCCTTCTTTCGCTACACAGTTAGAAATTCCAGGAGAGTTAGTAGAGGTTGGAGGCCCTCCAGAGCTCCTCATTGGGATAGTTTTCATATTTTTGTAGAGGTGCATAAACTTTTTTAGAGGAGGATCTGGAAATCCCTCAGAAATAGAAAGATCACTCTTTTCTTTTGGCTTTCTATTCATGAAGGGATTGCAGTGAACCTATGGAGATCCAGGTTCGGGGCTGACCCTACTTGTCCTTGATGCCACGCAACAATTGAGTAAGTTCAGCATTGCCTTTGGGAGTGCAGACATGCGAGGATGATATGGAAGGGTGTTGTCAGGATCCAAGTATGGCATTCACCTCCACTGTGCCTCTGTTTTGCTGCCTAGTGTAGGAACAAGAATGGAGAAGAGTTGTGAACACAAGAGAACAAGAAGTGAATAAAAGTGAGCTCCGATTGAAATGTTCAAATGAAACAATACAAGTACTTGGTATATATAGTACCCAAGTATTGGTCAACCATATAGTGGACGTATGGCCTACAACACCATATCATTGTACATATCTCTACAAATGACTGTGGGACAATGCATGAACTGGCTAAGAATCCCTCTGGCATAGGCAATGTCTGGCCGTGTGGAGCATAACTAGATCAAACTGCCCACCAACTGAAAAGTTTGATGGCACATTGTACAGGCAGTTGGTGGGTAGTTTGATCTACTTATGCTCCATACGGGGGCTTCTTAGCCAGTTCATGCATTGTCCCACAGTCATTTGTAGAGATATCTACAATGATATGGTGTTGTAGGCCATAAGTCAACTATATGATTGACCAGTACTTGGGTACTATGTATACCAAGTACTTGTATTGTTTCATTTGAACATTTCAGTTGGAGCTCACTTGTGTTCACTTCTTGTTCTCTTGTGTTCACAACTCTTCTCCATTCTTGTTCCTACATGTGGTATCAGAGCATCCGTAGCTAGAGTCCATTCCCGGGCTTGCTTTCAGACTCCCACAAGCTTGGTGCTCTAGTTTTGTTCTTGGTTGCCCACATTCTGTTCCGTTTCAGATCCCATAGCTCACATTCGACCCCGATAGCCCACATTTTACTCCAGTTCAGTCCAGTTCCTCGTTTCATCGCCTGAAAAAATCCAATGGCTGTTTTTTGACGTTTTGAGGTCTGATTTTGACGTTTTTTGAAATTTCATAGGTAATGTCTGGCCTAGTGGATCATAAATAAGTTAGACTACCAATCGATTCCTGTAAAGTGTGCCATCAACCTCATCATGCTTAGTAAGTTTGAGTCCTTTTTCCAATGGAGTAGCCACAGGTTTGCTTTCTTCCATCTTAATTCCAAGTGCGCAACAAGGGACCTGACCAACCTACCTTCAGCCTTCACGCTAAAGACGAAAGTACCCTCTCCACTACCTTATAAGAGACCCATGACTTGGAGAGAGACTCCTGTGTCTAAGAAAGCACCCATCCATCTAATACGACCATGTTGGCTCCCATCTGCCGAGGTCCACTCCAAAGGGAGAGTTCCATCTATCTGAGCAATCTTGATATGATTCCCTTTGAGGTGACTAATCAATTGATGTCTTTGATCATCAAGTCTCAAGAAGATCCTTGACAACCTTTTAGGAACTCAAAGAAAAAATATGACCTCTCTCCTATATCCCGAGGCACCAAGATGTCTACGACTCTCATCTAGATAGTCATTCCACAACACTAGCTCCCCATCAATTTCACGCTACAAAATGGGAGAGACTCCAGCAGTGACACCATAAGAGGTGAAGGAGGCATCTGATGTCTACAGAAGCAACAATGCACCAAGTGTTGTCCATCCAATTGCCACTGAAGAGGGAGTTCAAGACCCAATATACAAGAGAGAGAATTCTTTCTAGGGCACCTGACCCAGGATGAATCCCTTGACCACTAGCTTGTAGAGCAAAACTCTACATTGGAAATCACTCAAAAAAATCAAAGTCACCAAGCCGCTTTGGCCCTCGTATTTGAGGACGCATCCAATGCACTCTGAAGAATGTCTTGATATGCCTCTTAAGATGAGAGATGCAGACACTAGAGTGGCGCCAACATGACAAAACAAACAAAGTAGTGGCCAATAAACTTGGTTGACAGCTCAACCTTGGTTGAACTCCAAAAAAGAAGTTTCCTCTTAAGCTGAGAGATGCAGCCACTAGAGTGGCACCAACATGAGCAAACAAACCAAGCAGTGCCAATAAAACTTGGTTGAAAATTACTACTTTAGAGGTTGAATCCAACTTGATGGAGCTCCAAGAAAGAAGTTTCCTCATGATACTATCCGTCTCCTGGGATCAGACTATTGCGAACAAGAGATGTCTATGCCAACATGACAGCCCACATATCTAACTGATAAACCCCTCTAAATCCAAGTGAAGGAAAAATTCACCCCAAGTGATAGATTCATCATTACTAATCTAGAAACCATTGGATTTATGTCGATTGTTCTGTTGCCCTACTACGTCCTGAAAGTAGTAAGGATCTGAGGATAGACATCCAAGTAGATTGTTGTGTCATCAATAGGCTCACTATCTAGAAGGTTCTCATTTCTTCATAGGGGGAGTCTCAAACCAAGAATGTCCGGTGCACAACAGGGGTCGGGGACTATGCGAGTAAGGGAGAATCCTTGATGGACTAATCTAGAAATCTCAAATCTCTCTCCTCTAGTACATCTAATAAGAACTTGGCTATGAGAGAATCTGTAAGGATAGGAAACATCTCTGATCCATGGGTCAGAAAAATGAAAATGCCAAAAGGTACTTTGTGATAAATCCCAATCTACTTTGTTGTAAGCTTTCTCGAAATCCAAAAGTACAATAGCAAGGACCTTGCCATTCTGCATGGACCACTCCAAAGCCTCCAAAATGAGAAAATATTATCAATGATACTACATCCATACAAAACGCTAATATGAGTGTCATGTATCAAGTCAAGAAGTAGAGATTGTAAAGGAAGATTTATTGCCTTTACTAGAATTTATATGCATTTTGCAATAGTATGATTGATCGTCACTTATGAAGTTCTTGCACCCGTTCTTAAGGATAAAGCCCTCAGTAAGTGAAGAAGGCATAAAACTAAAGTCCCAAATGATCTGCAGGGCAGAAGTGATCTGATCACCAATGTCTTTCTAGAAAATGGTGAAGAAAGAAGGGGTCAAACCATATGAACCTAGGCAAGTACCCTTATGAAGGGCAAGTAAAACAGTCCAAAATTCCAAGTTCATGAAAGGTGCATCAAGAGGGATCCTCATACCCTATTTCACCAACAATGGAACAATATGCTAGACTCTCAAACTAGCACTATCTATTTCACTTGCGTTCAGATCTATAGTGAAGAGGACACATAATAATTGAGGCAATTTGCATGATAGTATTTGGGTCTAGCTATAATACCCCATCAGAGTCAATCAGCTGAGAAATTCTTTATGTGCCATGGGTAGGGTCAAGAGTAGAGAAAAAATGTTTATTGACTTGTCTTCCCATCTCAACCGGAAAAGTCTCTCGAGCATGATAAGAAAACTCAACTTGTAAGAGTGGAGTGCAGTGCAGGAGCATGTATGTGAGAGAGAGAGAGAGAGAGAGAGAGAGAGTATCTACGAGATAGAGGCAATTGAAACTATATAAAGTCAAGGGAGGAGTAGAATGCTCCACAAAAGATGCCGAGAACAAGGGGAGGGCAAGTCTATACATAGCCTGCCACATGGGCCAGCCAAGTGGCGGACCCCAGGGTCAATCAACCAACCAGGCTGGTCGGTTGACCCTACCTCACACTCTGCTAAGCCCGACTAGGGTCAAGGTCCTATATAGCCTAGCCACCCATTCCTAGAACCTCAGCCAAAAGGCGCCCAAATGGCCTTGAGAAGGCCTCCAAATACAACCTATCCTCATCTAAACAAGCATCCCAGGATAATTATGCATGGTCCACATTAGAATGCCTTTCACTCGAAAATGACGTTGACCCAAAGGCTTTGAAATGTCATAAACTTGCATGCCATTCCATAATATTTGCAACTCGTCCACAAAAGGGGCTAGATACACATCCAATTTTTTCATCTTGTGCTTGCTCGACAAAATGAGTTCCAAAATCGAATGCCCCTTCTTTATGGTCATCCAAGGAGGAATATTATATATTGTGACTAATATTGGCCCGTGGACCACGATGTGGACTAATGTCCAAGGTAGGCACACCCACATAAAATCCCTCACTCACTATGAGATGCATACAACTCCAACACAGCTACACTCTCCATAAGAGTTTACTAGTAAGCAATTGTTGTAGCAAGATGCTCAAGAACCTAGGCATTGAATTTCTGTCCCCCCCTTTATAAGGCTGCCAACCATTGATGAATGAAAACCTCCAGCCTATAGATATCATGTCTCCTACGCCTAGGTATGGAGAGATAAGATCTACTACTATCACAGAGAGCTGTTGCCAAAGCAGGATGAGAGCACAAACCATCCAGCAACAAGGAACCCCAAATTTGCAAAACCACCCCTGACAGATTCTACTCTGAATTAAACCATCTGGAATCCTAACAGTAGCAAAGCAAGCATGTGAGTGAGGCTCAAAAACTGAAATGAGAGCTGGATAGTTGTTAAAAGTAGATACCCAAAAGGCAATGCAAATAGTACTGCTTTTATTTGATGTCCAATCATCCACATAGAATCTATCAATCCATGCATGGATGGGACTCAGTTGCCTCCTATTTGACCAGGGTAATAAAGTGACTATGTCAAGGCATGGAAAGCATCATAAACCCAACAATATTTGCCTTTGAAAATGCATCCCAAGAAGGTCTCTGAAGAGAGGGAATGCCACCTTTGTTTACCCTCTTTTTTCTATGGGCAACTCCTCCATGTTGAAGTCACATCCAAGTATCCAAGGTAGCAATTGGGGCTCAAGAAAGCAGCTCTCTTCCAAAAACAACTCTTCTCCTTTATTATTGGGAGCATAAAGATTGAGAAAGTCCTCTTACATCCATCTATTAATAAAATAATCCACTGGGACCTAGATGGAACAATGTTACCATGGCCAACCCTTTGTCAGCCACCTGGGGGAGAAAGCAGGCTAAAACTCAGATGCAAGTCCCCTCCCTTGGTGCCAAGTGCAATGGACTTGAAAGCATGACCTCAAAGAAACTTTACCAGACTAATTGTCTTAAAATCTAAGTTCGTGCTCATGAAGAAAAAGAATATCAATGGGTCCCCTGAGACCCCATGATGCAATTGATTACGAATGAGTTGTCTTCGATTTGGTGATGAGAAATACCACCAAGAACCTAAATGTTGCAGTTAACACTCCTCATCCGCAAGAAAAAGAAAACTTCGAAGTGCTTTCTAGATCTAATGAAGGAAGAATCTTCCCTCTTTTGACCTCTTGTAGCATAGGTGAAGGGAGGAAAGTCCTCTAGAGAAAGGATGGTACCATGTTGTCTCATGCCCATGGGAGTCAATGCCCTCTCCAAATGAGCTGGAGTATCAACCAAGGTGTAGGGAACAAACTCTAAAAGATCTTCACAATTAGTCAAAGAAAAGTAAAGGGATTTCTCTAGATGAACTGAAAGGGCTACAGCCTCAAAATCCCACCCTATCCTAGGGCAGACAAAGAAGAGAAGAGGCCTCCACTTTGGTAGCATTGTCTGGTGATTTGACAATAGTAGTTCCAATCAAACAAGTCCCCATCAGGTGGAAGAACCTACTAAGCTGAGGGACTAAGCTAAATAGGCAAAGGAGGTGCAAGAGCAGAGGTCTCTGGAACTGAGGGAGCATGGATGTCAAACTTACCACCTGTAAACTACCCTCCATCTCTAACGAGAAGGAGCAGGGACTAAAGAAGGATAAGGAGGAGCAAACTTCCTTTTCTTCTTTGGGCTATTCATGACAAAATCTTGAATGAATATGTAAATATGGCATTGGTCTTGACGATCTGTAATCTTAATCCTGTACCAAAAGAGAGAGCTATCTGGTCTTTGAAGCATAATGTGATCATCAAAGATGTTAGGGTAAAAAATAATGACCCTAATGCTATTCTAATATGAGGGACCCATCGGATGCGATTGCCTCTGCTGCTAAAGAAGCCATATCAGGGAGAGAGGGAACCTCCGTGATCACCCCAAAACTAGATCTGATGGTGGGGAGGAAAACAAAGATCTGATCTACCTATCCTGCTATATAGGGTCAAAACCCAAAGTGAAAGGAGAAATGAATACCATATTTGAGGATAGGGCTATAAGCTAGCTTGAAGAGCCTGTGCTACTACATCTACAAAATCAAACATCACCTGAAAATAAACTCTACCCAAGAGCCGAATATCTGCTAAATGTTTGGAGACATTAGCAGATAAGGTAGAAAGCATCCAATTCCAAGACTGACTTCTTGACGGGCGGGATCCATGGATGCGCGCGAAAAGGGGTGGTGGAATTTCCTGTTCCACATCTTTTTGAAGCTGTTGCAACTCGTATTGTGAAAATAGGCAAGTTCTCATGGCCAATGGGGTGGAGAAAGGCTCGGATGAATGGGTGTCCATTCATTAATGTAAGTGAAGGGGTCACCAATAGTGGGTGGAACGTTGACTTGGAAACTTTTGGAAGTCCATCGGCACTTGCAAGCATCACTAGGGAAGCAAAAAGAAGCTGAAAAGAAGGTGAAAGCATGAGAGAGAGATTATGAATCGAAATCAAATATTTTATGCAATTGTCCATGGGATCTCTCGAAACACTTATATTTGTATCATAAACAAAGCTTCTCCTGCTTAAAATAGGAACAGGAACAAGAGCTGTAATTGAATGGGCAAGTGAAACACTTAATCACGCTCACTTATTTCAAATGCCATGTTCACATTATGTTCCCTATGTATGTATACAAAGCTAGTAAAATGATTAAATGGACATTTCCTTGCACCATGTGGTGTCATAAATGTCTTGCATAGTGTGTCACTGTCCAAGAAGATTGCCAAGTATGATGCATTCCCAAGTTTTTGCGGGTCTTGGACATTTCATTCCTTAAACAAAAGGTAATTCCTGTGGTTCAGAAAGAAGCCTTAAGGCCTTGAATGAGCTAGATGACTACAACTCCCATTAAGATGCCAAGATCTCCATCTGATATAGAAAATTTCCTTAAGTGTTTTAAGTATGAGATTCCATTTATAGAACTTAAGCCAAGAACTCTAAAATGTAATTTGATAGTTGTGCTTCAGAGCAAGACCCATACTAGAATTATTCATGATGAATGCCATCACGTTCCATGCAGCCTGTCAAATATGGTTATCCTTCTCACTCAACTAGAGTACTATGAGCATCTCAATTATTTTTAATGAACAAATAGAAAATTTATTCTGTGAATCATAGAAACTGGTTCAACACCATCAGCCCCGTCTTCCCTGTTAGAGATGGTCCAAAACGAAATAGGTCTATTGGCGCTTCATATGGACCTTTATTGATTCATTTTCTTTCCAAATTCCATTTCGCTCAGCCATGAGGCCTGCTCTGATAAGAAAGTATCATTTCAGACTGTAGGTTAAACCGTGCAATTTTCAACATATATCTCTGCCAAAGAAAAAAAAAATGAATTTGTAATTTGGGAAATGGGTCATATGTATTTGTACGAAATACAATGGAAACAAAAGATCTTTTCAGTTGCTGACCAGGATATGATCGAGAGCTGGTAGAAACTCTACTTGGTGAGTTACAAGCACAACGGTCTTATCTCTCAGTGCTCCCAAGACGCAATCCTGTATAGCACACGTACTAGTCTAGAGTTCAGTATAAAATAGATATTGAAAGAAAAACATGATGTTGAATGGATCGTTGTTATCGAGTTCTCAAAAGCTCCTACTGAAGCAAGTCTTACATGGAACAGAGTAGAAGCTGTGTGTGCATCCACTGCACTGAATGGATCATCCAATACATAGATGTCTGCATCATTGTACACTGCCCTGGCAAGCTGAATTCTCTGCTTTTGACCACCACTCATATTCATTCCTCTTTCCCCAATTTCAGTCAGATCACCATGATGAAAGTTTGCAATATCCTCTTCCAAAGCACAGGATTGGACCGTTTTCTTATAACGTACTTCATCCATCGACTTTCCAAATAAGATGTTGTCTCTAACTGTGCCAGATTGAATCCAAGCTGACTGGGCAACATAAGCAACACGACCAGATAGACGAACCTGCCACAAAAGAATTAAAAAAAAAGCGGTGAGTCAACCATTCTAGACAGCTAACAAAGAATTGGTAAGTGGTAAGTGGTAAGTGGTATTTGTTTTGCAGTCTAATTAATGTCCATCAAAAGCGCTGTATTCTTGAGGATGAGTCACCAGTGACGCACAGTTCCAGATAATCTAGGGACCTCTCCTAGAATGGAGTGAAGGAGAGTTGACTTTCCAGAACCTATGGTCCCACACACAGCAATTTTCTCTCTGTGTATGACTTGTATGTTAATTCCCTTCAAAGTAGGTTTGCTTTCCAGGTCAGGGTTCCAGCTCAGCATACAATCTTCCATTTTGATGGCATATTCAGATTCTGCAATCCTTTCAACAGCATCTATTCAGCTTGCAAAAAGTTGTCGATACGCTTTAATGAAACTCTGGCTTGAATGACTGCTGCAAATATTTCTGGAACCATTCGCACTGGTTCTTGAATAATGCGTAATGTTGCGAGCACAGTAAATATAGTGGTTGCAGTAAGGGTTATTTTGAGAAAGATACAAGAATAAAGTATAACTGAACCTGCAATTATGGGCGTCATCCAAAAAATGATGCTACCATAAGCTCTCGTTTTCTGACCTTTTTCTAGTCATTGAAACTCTTTTTCTCTGAGCTTATCAATAAGGGCTTTGAATCTGTCTTCCCATGCTTGTAACTTGATAACTTTCATGCCACTCAGGACTTCTGTTGTTGCCCTCATTCTCTCATCCTGTGCCTCCATCAATCGATTTTGACAAGTCTGCAGCAGCTTAGCTCGAGGAGAGCTAATGAGAATCAGTAGAAAAATTGCTAATAACCCTGGAACAGTGGCTAGTCCAACTGTGGTAAAGAAAATTATTGTAGCCATAGAGATCTGCAAAGGGACAATCCATGCCCAATGCACCCACCAGGGAAACTCGCCTACACGATATGCATCAGTGCCTATGTAATGAACCGCTGTGATCAATGCTGACCAGATTTTCATTCCTAACCGCCGAGCTCCAAAATACCAGTGCCTCTGAGACAACGACTCAATTGACTTGACTATAAAAAGTCCCTCTACCAGCACATATCGTTCATGCTTAAACAGCTTGTTTCCACCTGCATAATCTACAAAACAACGGACAAGGAGAGGTGCAGCAGTCACACAAACTGTTCTGCTGAATGCACAAAAGCCTGTAAAGAGCAGGTCTTTTGAGTAGCATTGGGCTAAGAGACATAAAATTGATCTCCTGCTTGATGATGAATTATTTTTCTGTAACTCCCATAATTCTGAAAAGGCACAATAGTTTGCTTCACACTGGTCCTCTGGGGCAATCGAAGGCACATCTGTAAATTCTAGAGGCCTTGAGTAGCCGAGTTCCAGGAGAGAATTCATCCAAGAGAAGGTTGCTCGACTTAAGAAGCCTGCTTTCTTCTTTAGTGTACTGCTCGTATACCAGTTGTCTTCAGCTGGAGACTTCAATAACAATGGCTCCAAAAACTCTCCTTGAGATCACCCCAAAATGCACGGAAAAATTCCACAGTCAATCCATCCCAACCAGGAGAGCTGCCTTTACGTAAATGACTCAAAGCATCATCTAGTTCGTTAAGCATAAATGGCTACTCCAATGCATGAGCCTGTTCCCGAGACAATATAGGCTGAACATGCATAAGAAATTGAGACCTAGCTGCATTCACTTGCATCGAATAATCAGGCTGAGGAGAAAAGAGATGCTGGAAATGACTAGAGCATTGCGATTCCAATTCTGATTTGGAGGTGGTCCAGGTGCCATCATCCTGCCTGATCCTGCAAATATCCTCCTTTCGCCTATCCGCATGCAGGCTTTTAAAGAAGGCCTTGGAGGAGCAGCCCTTATCCAAAAGGGGTTTCATGCGAGCTTGGATTTGCCACTTCTTTAATTTGCGAAGATCATTTTGATGGATGATATGAACCGCATAAGTGCAAGAATCCTGTTCAGAGGAGGTGAGCTGCCTATAAGAGCTGATTACATCCATTTGTTGCTTGTGAGATTGAGTCCATTTCAGCTTAAGCCTGAGGTTTTCCATGTGACTCCGTCCATAATCTTGAATAACAGCCTACAAGCGATGGGCAAGACTGATCCAAGCAAAATCCATGTCCTCCTGAGCATGTAAGAGGAGGGGGCGGACAGCCACTCTTACCATGTTCTGAAATTGTTGATGAAGCAAATAAGCACTATTAACATGGAGTAGGCGACGACCAAAAAAAGGCATATCATCTGTCAAACGTGCTATAGATAATGTCAAGCATACTGGAAAGTGATCAGATAGCAAGAGGGAATGATCAACCCATAATGCACATGTGAAACTAGCATACTGCTGAGCATGCAACAAATATCATCTGTCAAGCTACCCCAGTATCTTCAGAGGAAGCCTCCATCCCATGTTAGGGTTCAACACTCTACTATCCACATTTGAGCTCTTGTCGCAGAAGTTTGAGAGGCATAAACCGATGCTATTTCATAAAGATCGGCATGACAGATGCATCTGATTACCATCCATCGACCCTGGGGGTCATTGTGAGCAACCGTGGGCTGCATATCATGTTTCACCATGTAAGAAAATTACATCGGGGTGCATTCTATGTACATAGTGCCAAAAAAGCCTCCACTTATTGACATTGCAAAGACCTTGAACATTGTATGTAATGCAAGTAATTGAAGCAGACATAGAAGATATGTACAGTCGAACCAAGAAACATAGTAAAGGTAGAAGCTGTCAGGCCTCAGCCATGACATCAACGTCCACCTGGCCTCCTGGATCAATAGCTCTATCGTCCTCATTATTGTCACATACAGGAATGCCCTTCTTGAGCACATCAACCCACAGTCGAGAAGTCAGGCTATCAGCAGGGGTAGGGGCCTGACCAGGGGTGCAAGTAGAGGCATCCCAATGCCGAGATTGTAACGGTCGTGGCTTAAGCGCAAATACCTTTTTGGGTTGCTGCCAGGCACCCTGGGGAGAGGCATTAGATTCTGAAATTTTGCCCTTTCCCTTATCCTTTTGCTTGGCTGAAACCTGGACCACACTTTCTTTGGGAAGAACAGATTTAGATGCAACATCACCCAACTTGCTAGACGTAGCCTTAGGCCCTGGACCATAAGTTGGAGGGGTAGTATTTTTTGGAGCAATAGCTGTAGGTGGGAGCTGATGCAGTATTGCAGGACACTGTGAAGCTAGATGGCCAAATTTATGACAAGTAAAACAAGCACCTACAAATACTCCCCATTTCAAGTCAAAATATTTTTCGCCCAAGGGAACATCTTCCACCTCTACCGCAATGGAAGGAGGGGTTGGGTGATCTGTATCCCAAAGAACACAAAACCGATTTCGATTACCCGAAGGATGGGGTGGGCATACAACTTGCCCCAAAGTAGCTGCTAGACTTGGTAGCTCAGCCCTCATATAATCCGGAAAATCCACTACCTCAACCCATACAGGGCAGTGATGTCGAATGAGACCATGATAATCCTTAGTTGGCGACCATGGCATGACATGCACCATTTGTCTGCCATAGAATAGAGGAGACATCTCCAATATCTGCTGACGATATGAGGCATCCAAAAAGTGCACTTCATAAAAACCTCGAGAAGCAAAGTATACTCCTTCAACAAAGCAACCTCCCAACAAAGCCTGAACCCACTGAGCCACATCATTTGCAGAAGGTAACTTCCTAGGGAAGAAAATGATAACTGCTTGCTGAGAGAACTTCCAGAGAGGAGTAACCAATGAGGGCAGCTTCAGCTTATACTTAAGGGCCGGGGGAGGTTTGGCCCACTCCTTCCGGCTGTGGTGGAATTCATCCTTGAGCATGTCGAAAACATAGTGAGCATCTTTAGAGGCTGAGGTAGAGAATTCGACTTGCTGTCTTTTGGGGTCCCGGGACAAGTCCTTCCGAGAATAGCTTTTAATATGGTCCTCCATGGAGGTGAGCAGGGCAGAGTTGATGAAGCGAAAGAGGGCAGTAGGGATTATGCACAGTTATGGACGGGTGATACACAACAACGGGGAGGAAAGCAGATGGCAAGAAGGGGTGGACGGCAGCAGCTAAAGCAGGCGAGCAAGAGCGGGCCGACGTAACTGAGGGGAGCTTCTGAAGGTCGCATGGGCAGAGCGGGCAGGCTTGGTGGGCGCAGGCAAATGTGCAGAAGGTAGATGCACACGGGCAGATGCACGCAGGGAAACAGCAGGCGGACGCGCACGGAAACACACACACACCAACAAGCATGTACCACACACACACACAATCACACACCACACACACACACACACACACAATATTGGTAAAGGAGGGAACAAACTAGTAGTATGCTATTTTGCACCACCACAATTACCCGCCTACAAAAATAACAGTTACATATACCGAGAAGAGACCTCATGCATTTAGGGGAGGGTATAGCCAGGTTCTCTAAAGAGAATGCAATTATTCTTGCAGGGGCATTTAATGCACGAATAGGATCAATACAAGGCATCATCACAATGGACAGGAGAGACCCCATATGGGTGGAAGAAATGAAAGAGGACAATGAAGAAATAAAATAACATTAAAAGATGGCGGGAAAATCACCCATATTAAAAGTCAACCCGAAGTCAACACCTCACACTATGCGGATGCTTTGGGCTGCAAATTTGCAATGGCATCTCGTATTTTTAAAATAAATGAGGCTATACATGGAAACCACTCAAGGATCAAGTGTAGTTTATTATATGATCACAAACCCGCATGTACGACACATGATTGAATATATCAAGATTGAGGAGTCCCTTGAGTCCGACCATAGGGCAATGTCTCTATGCATTATGGAGACAAGTATTGCCTTGAAAATAGAAAATTACCACACCTTCCAGGTTAAGAATGGACTATAAAAAGGCTCATATTTATGAGAGGGAAATAGAGAGAGCAATAGCACAAGGTCAGATGCATGCTACATCATACATGCCACGAAATGAACAAATACATAACAGATATGTTACTGTTAACAGCCCAAAAGTGCTTCACTTAAAGCAAGGGGAGATGCCCGACCAGTGGATGCTTTGGGCTTTTTCTCTAATGTCTTTAACCCCATCTAGATTGTACCAGCCGTCTATCAATAGCTTGGGGTGGCCATGTAATCATTGGTATGACTAGGATTGTAAGGATGCAAATAGAGACTCGAAAACAACAGAAACAGTTGAGCAAGAGGACAAAGTGCATGCATATAAACAGGTGGTAAGGAAAAAGATGACAAAACACGAGCATATAAACAAATGATAAGGGGAAAAAAATGATATTTCTCAAGGGCAAACAGATTGAGAGATTTGAGAAATAATAAAATAATATTTCTCAAGAGCTTTGAGGAGTTGAAGCAAAATCCCAAAATTTTTTTTCAGGAACTACGTGGAACAAGATGAGGAAAGCACAATAGGAAGACATGATAGGTTTGTCAAAAGCCTCTACAAAAGAGATGGGGAAGAGAAAGTCAATACTATCAAGGCAACAAACGGCATCATAATTGAGGAAGACATGGGTAAAGGCTTGAAAAAGCTAGCCAATGGGAAGGCTCCAGACACAGAAGGATTGGTAGAGAAATGTTAACATGGAAGGAGAAAAGACAGAAAATGCTTACCAGGCTTATGAATATGGCTCTAGAGAAAAGGTTCCCCTCAGAATGGCAGCTTTAGTAGGATTCTACTGATCCACAAGGGGGGAGAGAGAGATGGAAAATAATTATTGGACAATCATGGTGAGCAGCCTAATGGCAAAGCTCTATGGTACTATCCTTCAGCAAAAAATCAGCAACTGGGCAGAGAAGCAGGGAGTCAAGTCACTTTCCCAAGCAGGATTTTTTCCCAAAAACTCAACGGTAAATCATTTGGTTGCCATAAGGGCTGCGACAGAGGGAGTTAACGAGCATAAGAGAGAGGCTGCGACAGAGAGAATTGAGGAGAAGAGGGGTTATCCTACTATTGCTTTGTGGATTTCAAGAAAGCCTTCGATACAGTTCCATTTAAGAAGTTGTGAAAAATATATGAAAAGATTAAAAGTCCTTGAAGAACTTACAGAGGCCACATACCAGCTCTATGAGATAGAGTTAGCATAGCTACTAGTGGTTGGATTGTGCTCCAAGGGGAAAGTTGCCATAAGCAGCGACATAGGAGTCAAGCAAGGTTGTCCCCTATGGCCAACTCTTTTCAGCCTCTTTATCAATGATTTGGAAGTGTGGATGAGAATACACAGTAAGGAGGGTGTCCGGATTGGAAAATATGCTTTGCCACTACTTAACTTAGCAAATGATGTATTACTCGCAAAGAGCAAGGAGAACTTGCAAGCACATTGGATATACTGAGAGAATTTTGCAGATACGTAGGAATTCAAGTCAATATAGATAAGAAAAAAGTAATGGTGATTGGGACAAGAAAATAAGATTGATGTCACCTTTATAGGAGAGTCCTTGGAAACAATCAATTGGCATATAAATATCTAGGACTGGAACTAACTACAAATGGAAAGCATGTGTGGAGAGGAAGAGATTAGGAGGTTTGAAAGCTTTATATAGCTTCCAAAATAAATGTAGGAAGGCATATCTTTAAAATTGGGAAATGAGAAAATTTCCATGGCACTATACTTATGCAGGCAAAAATCCTTTATGGATGCCTGGCTTGGGGGCCCGGACTCTCTACTAGGTTCTACTCGGAAAGAATAGAAACTTTATGTAAACATTTCCTAATGGGAGAGTTAGGGATTAAGGCACAGATACCCTACCCCATCCTACTACCTAAAACAGATATGATACCTCTAGAAGGGGAGGCATTATGTGAATTCATGGCTTATCTTAACCTAGATACAAGTAGGATACCACACAAGGAAATGGAAGCTAGACAAATCACGGGATGGCACAGAGAGGGCATGAAGTGGATGGAATCATGGAGTACATGTTAGAATATGAAGTCAGAGTGAGTGTATTTGTGTGTCCTAGGTCCCTAGGACTTATTTTATAGTCTAGTGAGTCCTAGACAGTGCCACATGTCATATGGGAGATTATCCCATATGCATTGTGACTTACTAGAGTCTAGAGTCTCACACTATATAGTGTTGTACTTGTCTTGAGTCTTTTCGTGTCAATCAACATCAAGCTATCTACATGTGAGTATTTTGATTCATTGCTATTGCCTACTTCCATTTGAGTTCATTTCCATTATGCTTGCAATCTTTTCTTTCCATTCCTAGAGATAGCTTGCTACATGTTCCTTTATGTGGTATCAGAGCCATGTTCCTAGCCCTGCTCTCTCTTTCCCTTTTCCTTCCAAGAGGTTGAGGTGAGGGAGGCCAATGAAGCTACTCTCCCTCCTTGGAAGGCTGCCCTCTTCTCTCCTTCCTTGAGCTCTCTTCTCCTCCTACCCAAGCCTCATCAACGGGAGCTGACTTGGAGCTGATTTACCTCACCAGCAACTACCCCTTCTTCAACCCGAAATGCATCGCCAAGGGTCACTTCTTTTGAATCACCATCAACCGCCTTAGTAGCCTCGCCTCCAACTGCTCCAGTCCGCTGCAAACAAGCCGTATGGATTGTACGGGGCCGTACAGCTTGTCATACAATTCGTACATGTATGGACTGTTCCAGCCTGTTTGTACTAATGTGACATGCCCGTCACTTGCTTCTTCTACCTGACATTCTCTTGGAGCTGCTGCCCGCAAGTTGGTGCCCGTATTTTGCCCGTCATTCTCTTGGAGCTTCTGTTGCCAGTTATTCTCTTGGAGCTGCTGCTGATTTTACAGTTCTGTCCTTCTACTTCTGCCATGAAGAAGCTCCATACCTGCTCCAGCTCATAAAGAACTTACAAGGTGATCTTTCCATAAGTTACACTTGCATTTCTACTCTTTTCTAGCCATGGATTCTTCCAAATCAACTACTATTTTGTTCGAGAAGTTTTCTGGTAAGAACTTCCCTACATGGCAAACAAAGATGCATCTTGTACTTATGAAAGATGGAGTGTGGCATGTTGTTAGTGGCAAGGAGAAAAAGTCACCATCAGATGAAAAGAAAATTGCACATTGAGAGAATTTGAATGACAAAGCTCTTTCTCTCATTGGTTTAGGGTTGGGTGATAAAGTTATTCATCATTTTGATTTTGATTCCACTGCTCACGACTTATGGGCTAAGTTTGAAGGATTGTTCGGCAACAAAGTCATCAATTCAAAGGTATTCCTAAGACAGGAATTCTTCAAGCTGCAAATGAAGCATGAAGACTCTCTTCTTGCTCACTTGAATCATATGGGATCCCTTGTCACTCAGCTTGCTAGTCTGAAGGCCCCTGTAGGGGAAGAGGATCAAGTTGTTGTGCTCCTCTCGAGCATTGAGGATATTTCTAAGTATCGGGAGATCATACCAGCATTGCGTGTCACACAAATTAAATGGGTTATGAGCCTATGGATAAAGGTTCTCAGCTCTGGAAAGTCCTCCTCAAATGATGTTTTATTTCCTTTATAAGTGGTGTGTGGCTTCCTACCAAGTCCTGTTATGAAGCCAGGGGGGAATGTATTATGGGAGCCTTTCTATTGGCTTTGATGGGTCTCTCTATTAGGCTTGGCCGAGTTCTAGGATGTTGGTGCATTCCCTAGACCGATGTGTTGGTCAGGTAGCCATGCTTCATTTGAGCCTTTGAGCTACTTGGGGTGCACAGAGTAGTAGACTCCATCATTGTCATGTTTTGTTCTTGGCTTCATGCCAGTAGTCCCTCGCCTTTCCTTCATGGGGGATGTTAGAATATGAAGTCAAAGTGAGTGTATTTGTGTGTCCTAGGTCCCTAGGACTTATTTTATAGCCTAGTGAGTCCTAGACAATGCCACGTGTCATATGGGAGATTATCCCATATGCATTGTGACTTTCTAGAGTCTAGAGTCTCACACTATATAGTGTTGTACTCGTCTTGAGTCTTTTCATGTCAATCAACATCAAGCTATCTACATGTGAGTATTTTGGTTCATTGCTATTGCCTACTTCCATTTGAGTTCATTTCCATTATGCTTGCAATCTTTTCTTTCCATTCCTAGAGATAGCTTGCTACATGTTCCTTCAGTACAACAGCCATTGATATACTAGAAGATGCATGTGAAATTAGGGAGGGTGTAATGCAAAAAATGCTACGAAAACTATGGCAAAACTTGAGGATCAAAATGTAGGTCTACAAACAGGAAATTAACTCAATGGACAGCTCTCAAGACAGCTATGGAATGCAAAAATACCTTGAAGAAGACCTATCAATCTTTAAAAGGTATCTAATCTGTGAAATCAGAACCAAATCATATGATCTAGGGGTAGAAGGAGCAGCTGGGCAAGAACCAAAATCCCAAGCGAAGGAAGGACCTGCAAAATCTGCCTCATGGGGAGGTAGAAAATGAGCAGCACGTACTCCTAAGATGTAGAGCCTATGTACACACATCAAAGAAAGCTATGGGGACAAGAGAGACAATTTGAAAAATCTGTTGGAGCAGCCAGCCAAAAAACTAGGAAGCTACGTAAAAGAGGTTTTGGAACAACGCAACAAGGTTCTTAGACTAGGACTAGCACACAAGCTAGAACAAGTACTCACTACATAGCAAGTTTGTAATTTTTATTTCTGAATCAAGGGATCAGTATTGTTAATAGTGATAGCGAGTCCCATAGATCTTTGAAGGGTCTTTAATACAATTATATCATCTCTCTCTCTCTCTCTCTCTCCCCCCCTCTCTCTCTCTCCCCCCCTCTCTCCCATGTCAATTTTTTTCTCAACAATAGCTCTCTAGCTTCTTGCATCAGATGCCAATTTCATCTCTATAAACACATGCATGCGCATGTGCACACACACATCACACACTCTCACACGCACAAACAAACAGAGACATGCACTACTCCACGCCATGCATGCATGCATAGGGTGTGCACATACAAGTTCATACGTGATGCACATGGTCCACACGTAACACACAGTGTCCGTGTCATGTTTCTGCTTGCGAGTCACTGATGGCAGTGCATGCAAAGCTGCACCAATGATCTGTGGCTTTCGCTTACATGGAGTGCCACCTACCACCGGAGCACCTTTCCTGGTCACTGGAGCGCAGGCGTAGATATAACTGTATGCAGATTTGCATGAACGTGCACAGAAGTGCACACGCTTTTGACAGGTGCACCATACTACATAGTGTAGTGGCAGATGATTGAACCTCAGACACCGTGCACGAAGGTGCAGGGTTTAAATTGAGCGCAGGGGAATCTGCACAGAAGGCTTTATGCACTTCACACCACGTTGCACGTAATATTTTGGACCTTGGTGCACCTCATCGAACATTTATTACACTGGGCTGTCTGTGTTTATAAGCTTAAACTATTAATCCAAAGGAACGTAACATATCGTAATCCCTATGAGCATGATGTTTTAGACACAGGTGTCAATTGAGATTCAATGATTACTGAGATAACGAGCGGCAGTCCTACTTGTGTCGATTGAATCACTTCTGTCTGTGTTTATAAAGGAATCGGAAACTTGAGACCTCTCCCGTCGCCTACTAGCTTGCGGCGCCAGGGCTGCTGAATATAGATGCTAACTTGAAAACCTCTCATAACGGGGTTTTAATAAGAGCAGCAAAATGGAAGTAACATTAAACCGACGATAGTATAACGTCCTTGAACACAATCTACAGCTTGTGCCCAGCGGCTCCATCAGCCGTGAAATGGTGGAAAGGCGAGGAGCGCTTGCAATGCAAAATTATCGTAGCTGCTGTGTTCCGGGCATTCTAGGTGAGGTGCATGACAAAGCCGTAGACGATTAACAGGCTTGTAAATGGAGGACTATCATACCGAACGGGGACTGTATAATCGTGGAATGGGAAAAACGTAGCCGTGCTTTGAAGACGCCTCGTTCTCAATGAAGTTGTGTCTAGCTCGATCCTCAAAATCAACCTTGCAACTGTTTGGATTAATGGGAATCGATACCTCCGGATGGGCTGCTCGAACAGACCAAGCTCCAGATTCCAGCAAAGTTTTCTGTGCATTCAATGTAAGCTTCTAAAGCAGCATTGCAGATAGTATAACCTCTGCAGAGATGACTTTCGACGGTTTGATCAAACGGTTCAAATTCATCTTAGGAGAGAGTCTGTGTCTATTATGTTAGTCAGGCTCAATATGACCATGAACAACGCAGCTGGCAGGTCGTCCTGATTCTCGAGGTTGATAGTGAGCGCAAGCAGATCGCTGGGCTGGAAAGTTGGAGGACATGGCAGATGCTGCAAGTTTCTGTACCGTTCACAATTAGATTTTCTTTTTCACAGAAGCCCGGGCCCCGCTTGACAAATATCGTGTACGACGGCACGTGGCCCTTAATCAACAAATTTTGTTGCTTCAACAGATTTTGTCTCCATCGAAACGTTGTCTGAGAACACTGAATTCAATGTCCGACTAGTGGAATCCAGGAACAGCAATTGACACCTCCGAAGTCCGGACTCCGAAGATCTCCAACGTCTTGGTGGCACAGCATGAATTCAAGCACGACAGGTTAATTGTACGGCGCGAGTTGTAAATAGTTCGAGACAAGGTGTTTTAATCAGCAAGCTTCATCGTATACGTTGCTAATTATCCCGAGCATGCAATGCTGATGGCTTTGGCCCGGTGCTGTGATAAGTCCGCTGCTGCACGCGCAAAAGATTAACTAAGAGGGTTGAATTGGAACCTCTCGTTTGTCTAGCTGGTGCTTGCTGCTGCTTCTGGTTCCGAATCACAATCATTTATCAATCAGCCACGGTCATCACTTGAACTTCTTATCGATCGCCAGCAGAGTCAAGATCACCTACAATCACTGGCTACCCAATTGACAACTTCCTTGCCTGTAATCACGTGTAGCCGCACATGGTGAGCTCATGCTGTTGGACAAGGTTTCAGATGTAGCGCGCAGTGCATGATTCGACGGGTGAACAAGCTTGAGAATTAAAATTCAAACTCAGATTGATGGGATATGTGTGGCAATATAATAGATCGTTCCCGATTATCTACAGGTGTGCACGTTTGATACTTTTCGACAACGGACAAACCAAACCAATAAGGCATACCAAAAACTAGTGGTGCCATGCAGCTGGCCACTACCACTGCACAATCGCGAACGATACAGATGTTTGAGCGACAAGCTGTGGAAGTTTGCTATCTTTGGATTTGTACTTTCTCGTATCCCAAAAACGCATGATTTGGGTATCAGTGTTACGTTTGTGTGTCGGGCGCATGTCCTTTTCTACTTTTTAGAAAAGTCCGTCTATGGGAGCGCTTCTATAAGCGCGTCTCAGAGCGTGTCTAAAATCGTGTCTACAGGCGCGTATAGACGCGCGTCTAGCCTATTTGCAGACACAAACAGCCGTGTCTATAGACGCGCTGTTATACGCAAAAATAGATGCGCTAATTAGACGCGTCTATAGACGCGCTCAGACAGTAATCCTCTCTTCCCTTCCCCTTTCTTCTTAGCTCATCAATAATCGTCTTTTTTTCTTTTTTCTAGTTCATCATGTGGCCAGGAAGCGCTTCGGGCTCACCTGAACCCCGGGAGTCTATTTTTAGGGACTTATATAACCTTTTAGGGCACCCTCCTAGTCCTGCGGAGTTATACGGGTATATGACGGGTACTCTAAACACCCCCCAGGAGTCGGCACTACAGACTCCAAACCACCCCACACCAGCTGAGATCACCCCAGCGGAGTCAGCACAGCCCAGCCGGCTACACAGCGTAGGCCCATCAAATTGGTTGCGAAGTTCCAATGCTTGTTGATGTCGTGGAACCAAGCCTTTGCTCCGCACCTTCCACCTTCCACTAACTTGTTCACACACTAGTTGAGAATCTCCTTGCATTTCAAGTTGCTTGACGTGATGTTCTTGTGCCTTTTGTAGCCCAAAAACGAGTGCCGAGTACTCAGATTGATTGCAAGTACTTGTAGGTGCAGACTTACTATAACAATAATCCTCACCACTCGGTGAAGTGAGCTTCACACCCACGCTAGCAGCCTTGGTCGAAGGTTTGTAAGCTCCATCAAATTAAAGGATCCAAGATGTCATCACACCAAGACTAAAATCCGGACATCCCAAGTTTCTCGATAGTCCAAGATAGGTAGAAGGAGAGGGTGGGGAGAATTCAATACTTGAGCCAAATGTTCAGTACCAAATAAACTAGCAATCCTTTGTTGATAGTTTATCTTTAGACCAAAAAGAATTACAACTTGAAGCTCAAAATGAGGCACAAAGGGTTGATTAAGTACAAATGGATTCCTTGGTTGAAACATTACCAACCATAGCCAAGGCCTAGAAACCTTTGTAGTGAGATTGAGAATAAACCATTCAAGACGAGCTTATCCACAGGAATTAATAAGCAGATGCACCAAATCTCCCCCCAAGCTTGGGGAGCATCCCACTCTTCGATGAAGGACACCCTTTTAATTACCTCCGAAGCAGCAAGTAGCTCGATCATCGCACAATGAGTAGAATTAAAATCAAAGTTCTCCCAGCGTATCAATAGTTCTTCACCTTGAATCAACCATGGTGTATCATCCCACCCGTTGTCTCCTTGAACAATGCACTGGACAATCAGCCGTTGAAGGTCGACATGAAGATCAAGAAAGAGATCTCGCCAATTGGTAGCCGTAATGAGCGAAGGACCAGGCACCAAATCCTTAAACTCGTCGAGAAGTGACATAAATATCCACCCTCCTTGTGTGGCGTGCGTGCGTGAATTAGACTTGGAAAAGTTTCAAATCGGTGATCTAGTAGGAGATGTGAATAGAGCACATGAAATGAAGTACTTTTGCTTTTTACAGCAAGAGTAAACTCCCCACGGTTAGAGAGTTACAGTTCCCGAGATTTCAATATATAAGTAAAAATCATTACAAATACTTCCAACTTGTTTGCCCAATGATAAGTCTCCCTTTTGTGAAGGGGGAGGTCTTGGGTTCAAATCCTACTCTTTAATAAAAAGAGAGGAGAGGAGAAGGAGAAGAGAAAGAGAAGAAGAAGAAGAGAAGAGAGAGAGGGGGGCGCGGGATCTGTTACAGTTTTGCAGAAACTCTGAAAACTGTCCGCGACCAAAAGACACAGGAGCCAAGTAAACTGTCGCGCGGGTGAACACAGTAGACGCACGAACCCAGAAAAATTGTCTACAACTAAAGGATGCGGGAGCTCAGAAAACTATCGCACGGGTGAACACAATAGATGCGCGAAGCGAATGCGTGCACAGGAACTCAGAAGGAGCACAGATGTTACAGTTCTGCAAATGCGACCGGTATGAGCAGAAGATTCGCTGGCCAGAATACACATAGGAACCGTGAGCAGAAAGTAGGCAGACTGAAAGTGCAGAAGCAGGGAGGTTTTATAGCCATAGAGACAGGGAAGGCACACAGTTTGGAGGCGCTAAAGAAGAGAACTACGCACAGAAGAGGCCGCAGTGCCGCACCCAGTCGTATGAGTAACAGATTTTATACCACTAGCCGTGGAGATTTCGATCCTAGTAGCCACACCATTTCTATTAGCCGGAAAAGAAATTAGGACCAGAGGCTAGAGACTAAGCATGGCGACGCTCGAGGGCCATAGAGGAAAGGAGAATGTGAGGGCGAAACGTTATCATGGGAGGGGAAAAGGAATTAGAAGGGGAGGGAATGAAGAGGGAGACTATGACACAAGGGGAAAGGGAGAGGGGGAAGAGAAGCGTGTACATGATGGGAGGAGGAATGTAAAGGTGGAGACATCAAGGGAAGAGGACCATGCTCTATTTGCCAAGAGAGGGGGTCTCTCCCAATAAATGCATCCTCCCACATGCATGGTGTGTGTGGAAAGGTCTCCCATGTGGGCTAGGCAGTTATGCACTCGCAATTGTGTGCGACAACCCTTTGCCTCATTTTTCCACATAAATCAAGCCCCATATCTCAAGTCTATGATACTCCCTTAGTCTATTCCCAATTTTATAATATGTTCTAACCTCTAGGAGGACAAGTGGAGGGTTGGCACAAGGAATCTTGCCACCTCATCCTACTTTCTCCATTATTTAACTTGCTCTCTTGGACCTTCTATACCTCCCCCACATGGGCCTATCCTATATGGAGGGAATAACCCAATATAATATCTATCTCCATCTATTTTATATTACTTCTCCCATAGACTTTGGGCCATATCTCACTAAATGCAGCCTAGGTGGAGGGGTGGCACATGGAGGAGCCATTCCACCTTACATTTTATAATATTACTACCATGGATTATGTATAACACTCCTTATGGGTCCTCTTACGTGGAAGGGTGGCACATGGTCATGCCCTGCCACCTCAACCCTGGGCCCTATGCACACCATATTTTATTATACTATTGCCACACATACAAACACACACACATATTAATGCCTTTTTCCTTAGACAAATTCTCGACAAATTTATCCATAACAACACACACAGACACACTATGTGCATGCTCGCGAGTGCGTGCATGCGTGTGTACATGTATGCATGCATGCATATGTGTGTGTGTGTGTACACGTGCGCTAGTGTCTGTGTTATATGTATATAACAACAACATAGTTATAATTGAGAGTGTCTTAAGTGGTGATGTAGGACCATGTTGCAAAATATCTAAACATGTATAGTCATCTAAATGTATAGACTTAGATATGTACTAGGCATCTAGGGTCCTAAATTCTTTTGAAAATAGTTATTATTTTTCAGTGCCTTTATTCTTGGATTTTCAATTACTCTTACATGCAAAAAAAAAATTATCAATTTACTAATTTATTTTGAACTATGTAGCTCCCTTAAATCCTTCTCTTCTTATGTTAGTCCTCCTCAAGCCCCCCTTCTTTTAGTATTTAAGTAATATAATTTGGGTCTAAAAAGACTTTAGACACTTGTAGCTTTTCCTAAAGCAAATGATTAAAACTTATTCATGACTTTTCAGTTCCTTTATTCCCTCTTTTAATTCATTTTCTTTTTGGAATTTATTGTTAAAATACGAACTTTTTTGTTTATTTAATACCTTTTAGTTCCCTTAAATCCTTCTTGTCTTGTATCAATTAATTTCACCTTCCTCAACCCTTTTTTTAAATTATTTCATTAGTTAATTAATGTAATATTCATTTTTTCCATTGTTAGTCTTAAGGGTGTAAATTACTCATCCTAATTGTTGTGTCCTAAATAAAGTTGGACTTTTTTGCTCATTACAACCTTCTCCTTCCCCTTTTATCATCTCTAACTATGTGTGTGTGTGTGTGTGTGTGCGTGTTATATGTATACAACAAGGAGACAACAACATAGTTATAATTGAGAGTGTCTTAAGTGGTGATGTAGGACCATGTTGCAAAATATCTAAACATGTACCTTTATTCCCTCATTTAATTCATTTTCTTTTTGGAATTGATTGTTAAAATACAAACTTTTTTGTTTATTTTATACCTTTTAGTTCCCTTAAATCCTTCTTGTCATGTTACATCAGTTAATTTCACCTTCCTTAACCCTTTTTTTAAATTATTTCATTAGTTAATTAATGTAATATTCATTTTTTCCATTGTTAGTCTTAAGGGTGTGTCCTAAAAAAAGTTTGTCTTTTTTGCTCATTACAACCTTCTCCTTCCCCTTTAATCATCTCTAACTCTGTGTGTGTTATATGTATACAACAACAACATAGTTATAATTGAGAGTGACTTTAGTGGTGATGTAGGACCATGTTGCAAAATATCTAAACATGTACATAGAGTGCAATGGTTTTTTGACCCCACTATTTCCAATCGCATTTGTCTCATCATGCATCATCTTGTGATTAGTTTGCTAGCCTAACCCCACATACCATCATAGAATACATGACTTAGTTGTCTGGGGCCCTAAGTCCTAAGAAGAAGACTTTGCTAAACTCAAGCAACATCCGAGTTCACTTAAGGTTAGTTGCCTTTTGAGTTGTGGAACCATGTCGAGCCTCCAATGATTGAATTTGCATCTTGGTTTTGCAAGTAATGGTTTCTAAACTTCTTATTTGGGTGATTATCTTTGAATTTTCAAATTATGTCATTAATTTGAAATCTTTCATGTGGAAGGTTTCCTTATTTGTTGTAAAAAAGGTTTTTGAGAAGCCAATTCTCTCGAAGTGGTCGGGGAAAAAGGTTTCTTGAGCTCTTAGTTTGGCAATCCGAAACCTTAAACCGGATTTGATCAGCTACGAAGATTTTGAAACTGAGAGTGTGCCCACGAGGCCAAAAATGCACATTTGGTGCGATTTCGGAGCTTCAATGAGTTTGTACGCGTGAACAAAGGAGGGAAAGTATTGAATGCATGCTGACTACCTGGAGAGAGCTGCACTCTTGCAGAGCTGACGAACCTCCAGCATTTTTATTGGCTGGGCAGAGGCTCTGTACTCGTGGAGGAGCATTGCTCATAGCCAAGTGGCAATCCGGGATTGGTTGGACGCGAAATTAATGCTCAAATCCACAACCTCCAAAATGGACGTAGGCCACGGAGCACCCGCAGGCCAGTCACCAGGCCACACGAAAGCTGGATAGATTCCCTTGGGTACACACGTGAAAGGCATTCTACTTAGTTTTTCGAACCACACGGCGGCTCGGCGGTCTCGTCCTCGTCCTCGTCGTCCTCATCTACTAAGTATTAAACTCCTCATCTACTAAGTATTAAACTATCTATTGTGCTTCTATAAATAAGCTAGCTCTTCGTGAAGGTGAGCATCCATATTACTTTACGAGCTTGTAGTGTTACTAGTGAATTGCTGCAATGGCCACCCCTTACATTTCCACTCCCACTGGCAAGAGAGCTATCTACTATCACACAGAGTGGTCTGTCTACGCTCGCAATTACTTTGTGAAGGATCTCCCCATCGACAACCTAGTCGACTTAGCCTTTTCCTTTGTCGATGTGCGCTCCTCTGGGGAGGTATACATCGCCGATCCCTGGGCCTCCATTCAGAACCCCTTCATTGGCAATGGTGTTGATCCTCAAAACACCTGGAACTCTCCTGCTGAAGATCTGGGCATATTCGGCCAATTCAAGAAGCTCCTCAAAGATCAAGGGAAGCAGTTCAATCTCTCCCTTGCTATAGGAGGCTGGACCTACTCCAAGTACTTCTCTGACGCCTTCTCTACTGCTGAGACTCGCACGACCTTCGTCAATTCCGTGATCAAGATCCTCAACGATTATCCCATCTTCAACGGCATCAGCATCGATTGGGAGTATGTTAGCGACGACGGTGTGAACTACGGTCTGGAAGGCAATGTTGTGAGGAAGGAAGACGGGGAGAACTTCATTCTTGTGCTGCAGCAGCTGCGCGACGCACTCCCTTCTGGTTATATAATCGCGTCATGCTGCAACGCTGCACCCGAGAAGTCGAACTGGCCCATCGAGAGGACCATTCCCCTGCTGGACGAGCTCCATGTGATGACGTACGACTTCCACGACGGGAGTTGGGGCGAGACCACCTCTGCTCATCACGCCAACTTGTATCCCAGCTCCCACGGTAAGTGGTCTGCCGAAGAAGCCGTCAAGTTCTACCTTTCTCGAGGGGTTCCTGCTTCCAAGATCTTCATCGGGGGTGCACTCTACTCTCGTGGTTTCAACAATACCGATGGCATTGGCAAGCCTGCCCAAGGAGGATCTCCCCACATGTCCTGGGAGGCCGGAGTTGTGGATTACAAGGCGCTGCCCGTCTCTGGAGCCGAGGAGATGTGGGATGACGAGGCCAAGGCAGCATATGCTTATCACCCCACTGAGAAGGTGGTCGACACCTACGACAACGTCAGGTCTATCATCGAGAAGGCCGACTTCGTCAAGGCCAACGACTTGGGGGGTATCATCTTGTGGGAGACCTCCGGAGATTTCCCATACACCCACGAGCGCTCCATCATGAAAGCTCTCCACGACCACCTCACCCATGGCTGACATGAACTAAAAAGTGCTGGCCTACTACGAGTGCATATCATAGATCCGCAATAATCTTCTAGGCAGCCGCACTTCAAAATGAAATGCCTGTTTACGAGTGCATATTATAGATCTGCAATAATATTCAGCTAGCTGCTGCTAGTACGTCTGCATGCATGCAGTTCTCAGTCAGTTGGAGTTGTGCTCTTTCCAATACAAGCTATGAATTCTGATATGAAAATTTCAACACAGTTTCATGTCTCGATCTGGGCGACAAAGTATCCTATTTCAAATTGTCAAACAATTCTACCAAGAAATTTTCCAACAGATTTAGCATTTGCGTTGTAAGCGTCATGCTCCAGATTGTGACCGGATTGTTTGTGACTCACAGCGTAACTCCTAGCATGCATTCTACCGTTACTTTTATTCCTTGAAGGGGGATAATCAAATTGGGAAGTTTAGAAGGGGGCGAAAGGAGGGGAGAAAGGGGCGGGGGGGCAGGGGGAAAAGGGATGAGATAGAAGGGGAGAGGGGAAAGGAAGGAGGGGGGAAGATGAGAAACTAGGAGATTTATAAGGGGGATGGGAAAAAATGGGAAGTTTAGAAGGGGAGAAAGAAAGAGGGGAGGAAGGGGGGAGAAAGACGAGGAAAAAGTGATATGCTGGACATATAGAAGGGGATGGGGGGAAATGGAAATTTTAGAAAGACGAGTTAGAATAAGAGAGGAAAAAAGAGGGGGAAATGGTAAATTTAGAAGAAGTATGGAGGAAAATGGCCTAGGGCCCTGATTTAGCAATGGCTAATGTGTGATTTACATGAGTTGCTCCTCTAGCCCCTAATGGAAAAATGTGAGAAGAGGGGGATAAAGGGAAGATAAAGAGAGAGAAAACGACATGAAGGACATTTAAAAGATAGACAAGGGCAAATAGAAAACTTAGAAGTGGAAGAGAGGATGACAGAAAGAAGGGGGAGAGCAAGCAAAGAGAGGGGAAGGGGAGGAAGGGGGAGAGCAAGGATGAGAAGGAGGGGGGAAAGAAGGAGAGGAGAAATGAGGGAGAAATAAGGAGAGGAGAAAGATGCAAAGGAAGAGGGAGGAGAACGAGGGGAGAAAGGAGAAGGACAAAGGACAAGGGGAGAAAGGAGAAGGACAAAGGACGAAAGAGGAAGGAAGAGGAGAGAGGAGGGGTAGATAGAAGGATAGATCTCAGAGGAAGGTGAGCCAAGCTTGTAGGCAGAAGGTTGGTGCTGCATGTATCCTATCTCCATTTTCTACTTGTCTTGCTTGGTCTCCTGCAAGAATTATGTAGTTTTTCTAGAAAATCAGTGAGATGAAAACATGCCTGCATAGCAGAACATGACATTCATTGATCATCTTTGTGATGTGTCTCTAAATTGAATGACATCATACAAAACAAAATTGAATGGCACCAGGAAACCTTCCCTTAGTAGAAGGTACTCTCTTTCATCACATGTAATGACCACAATGAGAAGCCTTCCTATGCTAAGTACTAGTAAGTTTTTTATCACTGCAATCATGCCCCTCTCATCCTCAAATGTTGTCACATGCAACGCTACCCTGCTTAACAGACCTCTCTTTAATTGTAGGTTTTTCCCTTTTTCATCACATGTAATGACCACATGTAAGAGGCAGAGAAGAGGCATTACTATGCTTAAACCTCAAAGCACTAGTAGCTATTTTTACTCCTGGGATGATGCCCCTCTCATCATCAAATCATGTCATATGCAAGGCTACCTTGCGTCGCCCTTCATTTATTGCTCTTGAATTGTTAATTGAATAGCAAATGAATAAGTACGATCTAAATAACCAACTAGCATTACATATATCCAATCCACGCTACCCAATGTCTTTATCCAAGATGCTCAGACATCTAATGTATTTCCCACATTCAAGAAGGAAAACTTTCAGTGAGCAAAGTTTTCGAAGCAAAAACATTGTTGTGTGAATTTTCCCACTCTAAACACCAAAAACAACTGTAGAACTCTTAAAACTTGAAAGATATTGTCTCTTGAAAGAAGATTGAATTGCATCTAGAACTTAAGAAACTGACCTCTAATCCACGAACAGATTGTGCATTCATAGTCTCCCTTGTGTTTATCCTTGAACTGTCGTTGTAGAGTTCTAAAAATGGTGAAAATATATGACCAATTACTGAAGTAACTATTCCCTCCCATATTGTGAAGATAATAGAAGAAGGAGAAGAAGAAGACAAGTGATGATTTTTATGAAGAGAAGCTTGAGAGGAATTCAAGGTGAGGCTGCCTCCATACGGTTCTATTGGAGGCAAGAGATCTTCTGGCTCTACTTCTATTGGAATCCCTAACAAAGTCATAGATTTTGTCTTTGTCCATTTTGTGCAGCTGCTCTTCTTCTTCTTCTTATTATTATTATTCTTCTTCTTCTTCTAATTCTCCCATAATATCCAATTGCTGCTTTGAATGATTCAGCTCATGAACCTGTAGGCATGAGGATCCATGAAGGTCTTGTTGGAAACATTGAAGAGCGTTATTTGTGTATGTTTATCTGCTTCTATGCCCTTCCCATAAGCTTCTTTGAACGGTCTTCAATTAGGGATTTCACCACGCCAAGAAATTCTCGTGATAAGGGCATGCTCGATGGTAATCTTCTTCTTTTCTTTTCTTCAGTTCATCATGTGGCCAAGAAGCTCTTTAGCCTCACCTTATCTTCGGGATGCCATCTTTCGAGAGTTATATAATCTTTTGGGTCACCCTCCCACTCCTGGGGAGTTATATACATATAGGACCAGTACTCTAAACACCACCCAGGAGTTGGCAGTAGAGACTCCAAACCACTATAACCCCACACCAGCTGAGATTACCCCAGTGGAGTTGAGACAGCCTAGCTGGCTATAAAGCCGAGTGCCTTTTCCCCCCCTACAATCAGGAGGCCCTTCTGCCTCGCAAAGTTGCCCACGTACTCTCGTGCAATCGAGAGTAGCTTCTCCAGCTACGAGTGGCCAATGTACTCCCGCATAGTCGAGAGTCGCTTCTCAAGCTACTACGAATGGCCAGTGTACTAGCTCGACATGACAAGGCAGTAGGTGTAGTAGCAGGGAGAGCAGTTGGGGATGCATGGCACAATGCTTTGGGAGGGGTAGTGGTGTGGACAGGGATGATTTAGATGATGCAGATGTGCCAAAGGGTGATGGTACGATCTTCTATGACATCACTCAGACAAGAGGCATCTTGATGGATGCATGGAGGAAGGACATCATGGCCTTCATGTGCTCTATAATTACTAACAACTACAAAGATTGCTTTATTTACTACAAAGACCAACCAAAAAAGTTGGTTGATGAGACCATTGCTCTGTTCGCTCTAAGTGTCCCAATCCCCCCAATGTTCAGTTCACAGATAAATGGGCCAAGTCAAAGATTGTTATGATACTTGGCAATAAAAGATCTTCACTTAAGAGGTAGGCACTAGCCGAGATTACCAGGCTCCAAGGAGGTCAACCACCAAGGGGCCAGCCCACACCTGTCACAAGCATGAGTGGAAGAAAGCAATGAAGGCAGCGAAGGTGGCGGGCCCCAGTTTACTGCACGTGAGGCATGAAGGATCCAAATGGAGCAATATGGAAGCGTGCATTTTGAACCAGGGGTGGTTGAATCATGGGAGGCCTAATTTCTAAGTATCAATCTCAAATTATATTGTTTAGGTAGTTTATTAGGATGTTGTTTCTTTGTACTAACTCCTCCGTAAATTGTGTCATCTTGCAGCTTGATATCGTGTTGGGTAGGTATCCTACTCCTATCAAGATAGCCTACCACCACGACCATCGTAGACAAGATACATGGAGGCACTTCTATGATGACGGGTTGATTATTGAGGAGCAGTATATCCAAGCTACTAGAGCACCCCCCATGTATTTAAAAGGAATTAAATAATGTCAATATTGTGAAGATAGTGGGAGAGAAGGAAGGAGTCTCACTTGCAGCTTTCTCACATACACAATGGGGGAATACACACAAAGGTGGAGGCTGAAAATAGTTTTCCTCTTCTTAGTTGTGAAAGCCAAAAGAACTCTAGTATAAAGAAATAGAAGAACCCTATATGTGGGTCTCAAACCAAACTCAGCTAACTAAGGTGGCATACTAACTGAGCCACGAACTAGAGTACATAAGGATAGCTGTCATCCAGCTATTATTCATGAGCAGTGTGCCGACCGGATCTACAGCTAACAAGTTGGTGACATAAATGCACAACGGTCACCCTGGCATATCACGAGTGGATCTCGATATCTCAACACTCCCCCTCAAGCTCAATCCCAATTCATGCACACCAAGTAGGTCTCTAAACTTGCGCAGCTTCTCTGCACCCAATGCCTTCGTGAATATGTCAACTACCTGATCCTCTGTGTTGACATAAACTAGATCAATAAGACCTAGTAAAACCTTCTCCCGCACATAGTGATAATGCACCTCAATGTGCTTTGTTCTAGCATGATAGACTGGGTTATTTGCCAAGTGTATACTGCTCATGTTGTCACAATAAATGACAACTGGCCCATCTGTAGACTGATGCATATCATAAAGTAGCTTATGCAACCAAGCTACCTCACATGTAGCCATTGCTACACCCTTGTACTCAGCCTCTGTGCTCGACAAGGCAACTGTAGGTTGTTTCTTGCTGCTCCAAGTGCAGCACTCCCAAAACAGAACACATATCTAGTGGTACATCTTCTATCAGAAATACTACCAGCCCAATCAGCATCAGTGTATTGTATCTGAACCCTAGCCTCATAAAATATTCCATACTGCAATGTGGACTTCACATACCTGAGTATGCGTCCAGTCGTATCCAAATGCGGTTTCCTTGGAGCCTGCATAAACTGACTTACCAATCCAACAGCATAGCTCAAATCTGGCCTGGTAATAGTCATATAAATCAAACTTCCTACTATGCGTCTGTACATAGTAGGGTCTTCCAAAAGCTCACCTGCATCTGCGCTTAGCTTCACATTCTGCTCCAAAGGAACTGAAATAGGCTTATAGCCTATCATCCCATATTTGGACAGCATGTCCAATCCATACTGCCTCTACAAGAGCCATATCCCACTTGGTGATCTAATCACCTCAATGCCCAAGAAATAACGCAGCTCTCCCAAATCCTTCATCTCAAACTTCTGCTTCAATAGCATTTTCACATGAAGGACATCTTCATCACTATCACCTATGATGATCAAATCATCAACATAAATGACAAGCAGCATAATACCTTTCTCTGTTTTTTGCACATAAAGTGAGAAATCTGCCTTGGAAATCTGAAAGCCAATAGTGACAAGATATTGTCCTATCTTGTCAGACCATGCTCTAGGTGCTTGCTTCAAGCCATACAAGGTTTTCTTCAACTTGCAAACAAACTCAAGATGAACAACATGAACATAACCAGCTGGTGATTGCTCCATAAAGACCTCTTCTTGCAAATCACCATGCAAGAAGGCATTCTTTACATCTATCTGATGTAAAGACCATCCCTTTGATGCAGCCATAGCAATGACTGCTCTTATGGTTGCCATCCTTGCAACCAGGCTGAATGTTTCTTCATAATGAATGCCATATGTCTGTGCATACCCCTTGACAACTAATCTTGCCTTGTATCTGTCCACAGAACCATCTGCATTGTGCTTCACCTTATAAACCCACTTACAGCCAATTGCATTCTTGTCTTTAGGCAAAGGCACCAATTCCCATGTAGCATTTGCTTCCAAGGCATCCATTTCTTCATCCAAGTTCATCCATGGCTTTCTCCGATTTTTCTTTTCCCATGGCTTGCTCAAAAAAAGTGGGTTCTGGTTCCTTCATCACTTTGACCATACAGGCATAGTGAATGGCTATAAATCCATCATATTTTAGCCTATCCACGGGATACCTAGGTCTGGTAGACCTGCGCAAAATAGGCTCACTTCTAGGTGCTCTCAAAACATCCCTGGTCTTCCTTACTCTAGGTGTAACAACAGAAGGAATACCCAACTCATCATCAATGGTCTATTCTGAGCCACTCGATTCACCATCCATATAGGACTGACCTGCATTCACATCAAACATGGGCTGATCTACCTTCTCTTTTCCTTTTTGTGATACCTGCATACCACTATCTGCATTGCTTTGAGGAGATTCTCCTGATCTCAATCTGCTTGTCCATGGCAAAGTATGTGAGCCATTGCTAGAGGACACTGTAGGTCCACTAATATTTTGTGACTGCTATTGTGAATTCTGTGCAGTATTACCATTTTGTGCATCTACATCATCAATCACATTTACTGGTTTATACCAGCTGCTCATCTCATCAAAAACAACATCTCTGCTCACTGTAAACTTACAAGTAGAAGGGTTATAGCATCTATACTCTTTCTACTGCAGAGAATAACCAATAAAGATGCACTTCTCAGCGTTTGGATCCAACTTGGACCTCAACTCATCCGGCACATGAACATAGGCAATGCAACCAAAAATTTTCAAATGAGAAATATCTGGTTTCTTACCAATATACATCTCCTCTGGCGTCATGCCATGTATTGTTGTAGTGGGAGTCCTATTCATTATGTAAACTACTGTAGCAACTGCTTCAGCCCAATAATAATCTGGTAGGTCTTTTTTGTTTAGCATGGCCTGAGATACCTCTCCAATATGCCTGTTTTTCCTTTCTACAAGTCCATTTTGCTGTGGGGTATGACTGCATGAATATTGCTTCTTTATGCCATGCTCCTACAGGAACCTTGCAAACTCATTTGAGAGGTACTCTCTGCCTCCATCTGACCTTAGGCATTTTATTTACAGGCCTGTTTCTTTTTCAACCATGTCTTTAAAAGCTTTGAAATGCCCAAACACTTCACTTTTCTTTTTCATAAAATACACCCAAACTTTTCTGCTATAGTCATCAATAAAAGTGACAAAATAATGATAGCCTCCCCAATAGATGTAGCTTTAGTAGTCCACACATCAGAGTGGATTAATTCCAATGGCTTCTTACTCTCTTGAACATGTCTAGGAAATGGTTTCCTTACCTGTTTTCCAAATTGACAGGCTTCATATACCTTATGCATTTCTGCAACCTTGAATTTAGGCAATCCTGCAGCAATGTTTTGGGCCTGCATTGATTTAAGTCGTTGTACATTAACATGACCAATGCATTTATGCTAGATATCAATATCTACAACTACACTGGTCCCATGTGCAAACATTGCTGCACTCAATTTAGGCATGTCCGCATCCAACATAAACATCTTGCCCTTCTTCTTTCCTTTTGCTATCAAGCAACCGATTTTTTTCATATCCTCAACAAAGCATCCATGAGGATTAAATTTGACCTGCAAGCCTTGCTCAACCATTTGACCAATAGAAACCAGGTTCTTGGTGATATTTGGGACATGAAATACATCAGACAAATTAATTTTAGCAATCTGCACAATAGGATGTGCAGTATCATCACCAGTCTCCACAAATCCTGGTCTTTCCATTTCCCTTACATCCTGCATCCATTCTGCATGACCTATCATGTGGTCTGACGCACCTGAGTCAACATACCACATGTCATTGCTTTCTTCTACACTTGTCATAGAATTGGTCATGTGTTGCACCATAAACAGATGCTCATTTCTGTCATCACCCTATGTACTAGAAGGTGCATAATTCCCTTACTGCAATTTTCCATTCATGATGTCATTCTACTTTTTATAGCAGTCTTTAGCCATATGACCCATTTTACCACAATAGTAGCATTCAACATTGCCGTTTGCATTTTGGCCTCTCTACCATCCACCACGACCTCTTTGGCTGCCCCTGCCTCTAGAGTTACCACGTCCTCCTCCATAGGACTGATTTTCTTGAGTTTGCTGCATATTCTGATTTCTACCATGGCCTCGAGATCGGCCTGCTCTACCTCCACCTCTACCTCTTCTAGCATTTGAGTAGAAGATAGTCTCTTTTGAAGTTCCTCCTGAAGAAGATGCACCACCATTTCTCTACTCTTCAAAAATTAGAAGAGCAAATAACTCCTCAAAATCAGGAATTTTTTCACGGATGGCAATGGATGTCCGGAACTGTGCATAATCCTTTCCTAGACCATTCAAGGTCATAGAAACTAAATCATCATCTTCCACTGGCGACCCAATGGAAGCAAGTGCCTCTGCAATTTTCTTCACCTTCATGTGGTAGTCATTGATGCTCATATTTTCTCTCTGCACATTGTGCAACTCCTGCTTGAGCTACATTTTCCTGGCTTGTGTATTTGTGCTGTACATTTTTGCCAAAGTATCCCATGCCTCCTTTGGCATACTTGCATCCTGAATATGCACAATCATAGAATCTAAAATACTAATAGACATCTAGTACATAACTTTTCTAGCTCTCTCATGCTATCCTTTAAATGCTTGCATTTCTTGTTGATCGGGAACATTAGGAAGAGCTGGTTCTTCTTCATTTCCTGTAATGAACTCCCAATAGCCTTTTCCCATAAGAAAATTCATCATTCTAAACTTCCATGCTTGGAAGTTGTTCTTGTCAAGCTTTTTAATGACAATCTGTGAAAGAGAATCAGACGCCATTATAAAACACTGCAAAATATTCTATCACTACAAAAAACACAGCTTCTGCCTCACAAGGGCAAATCCACAAAACTGAGAAAGTGGTATTTGACCACACAGTCAATTCCTAGTGACGATTTTGCATGAACAGGCAATGAGGATGATTCTGTAACTCCCAATATCTCTACGCATAGGCATACGATTGAATTTTCTGCGACAACTTTTCACCGACCTGCAGAGCAGTGGTCGCACAGCAAAAACAGGGCCTTTTTCTCAGTGCTTGCAAAGAACTTTTGCCTCCAAAATGGGCCCCGAAATGGCCTTGAATCAGAAAAATAAAGTCCTCTCGCATCATATATAGCCCTCTCGCCACACCGCGAAGGGTGTCTCAATCTAAGACAATGCACTCTTGCACTTTCCGGCTATGCTACCTGCAGAGATTTGCTCCCAAACTCGAAAAAGGAAAGCAACACTGGTCCTCTTACCAGAACACTGTGAACTTGGTTTGCTTTCTTGAGCTCCTTACCATGAACCAAGCTCTGATACCATGTGAAGATAGTGGGAGAGAAGGAAGGAGTCTCACTTGCGGCTTTCTCACATACACAATGGGGGAATACACACAAAGGTGGAGGCTGAAAAGAGTTTTCCTCTTCTTAGTTGTGAAGCCAAAAGAACTCTAGTACAAAGAAATAGAAGAACCCTATATGTGGGGGTCAAACCAAACTCAGCTAACTAAGGTGGCATACTAACTGAGCCATGAACTAGAGCACATAAGGATAGCTGTCATCTAGCTATTATTCATGAGTGGTGTACCAACCGCATCTATAGCTAACAAGTCGGTGACATAAATGCACAACGGTCACCCTGGCATATCACGAGTGGAGCTCGATATCTCAACAAATATTGTAAGAAAGATTTGATTTTTCATACATTGATACATGTTGTGCCTTGTTTATAGGGCCCTACGGTTGATTAGGAGGAAGAAGATGAGGAAGAAGGGAGTGAAGAAGGGAGCGAAGAAGGGAGCAAACAAGGGAGCGAGGACGCGGAGAACTTAGAGTAGTTGTAGAAGTAGTGCTAGCTACTCTTTTTTGTCCTTGAAGCCACTGGCTTGGCTTAATGCTTCTCTTATATATACACTCCTCTTATTTTTTGTACTTGAAGCCACACGACGTGGCTTGGCTTCATGCTATATGTACATATAAGCACTTTTTGAGCTATGAATTAATATACACTCCTTTTATTTTTTTGGCTTTCAATTTCCTTATGCAACATTCTATCAATGAATGCCTTGTGATGGTGTCTGTAAGAAAATAATACGACGTCTATGCTCAACAGATAACAGGATCTCATACACAAGAGAGAAAACCAGATAGTATGGAGAATAAAAAATTTGACTACTGTAGAACTGATACAATAGATGGCGCTGCCTCCCAACCATGTGCTCCTGTGAAAGAAGCTTTGATGGTGAGCTGGAAATAGTAGAAGACGGAGGCTGGATGCTAAGGAATCAGGGTTGCTATAGCCAGTGATGAAATGGGCTTCATGGAAGTCTTGCTCTTATATAGCCACCAGTCATAGTCAATTAGGCTCAATTGGGTGACTGACCCAGTCCACCCAAAATGGTCGACTAGGGGTTGGTCTCGAAATAGGCCACCGATCATATGATAGAACCGGTGTGCAAAACAAAGTAACTAACCTAGGGTCTCTGTTTGGCCCAGAGCCATCCAGGATCATCTGAGGCTCCAAACGGGCCCCGCAACCTGAGAGTGGGTTGCCTCGGGAAATGCTTTGTCTACCCTCAGTGTGGTCAGTCAAGGGATGCCTTTCCCATAATCCCTCGCATCCAACATATGTTCAACAAGTGCAAATCCATTGCAGAGCTCATGTCATGGCATTCCTTCCATCGATCAACTGATGGCAAGTGAAGAACTCCCGCAGACTCTCCTGCGTGGAAGCATATTGAAGACACATGGCCAAGCTTCAAGGAAGAACCTAGGAGCTTGAGACTTGGATTGGGTATGGACAGTGTGAACCCATTTGGTCTCAAAAGAACCTCTTACAGTGTATGGCCAGTGATATTGGTGAATTATAATCTTCCACCCTCTATGGCTATTAAGAAAGGACATGTTATGCTATCCCTTCTAATTCCAAGGAAACATAAAGTCAAAAATCCTGATGTTTATTTGGAGCCTTTGATTGAAGAGCTAGATATACTTTGGAGAGGTATCGAGGTGCACAATGTGAGCAGGCCTCCCTTGTCACGAGACTTCAATTGCAAAGCAGTCTTGATGTGGACGATGCATGACTTCCCAGGCTATGGCAAGTGTTCAGGTAAGCATTGCACTTCTATTTATGAATAGGCAGAGGATGTGGCACCCTAAACCCACCTTCAACTCTTAATTGCATCTATTGTTCAGGTCTCACTATATCGGGTTACCATGCATGTCCTGTTTGTGGTCCTTCGCTAGTTGCCTCACGGGCAGACGCATTGAATAAACACCTATTTCATTAATTTTGGACTCTTGCACTGTCCAAATTCATTTTGTGAGATAATTTTGGATAAAACATTTAAAAAAAAGAGGCTCTTATAAAACAAAACATTGAGTCAAAAAGGAAGATTTTAAAAAATCAAATTAGAAAAAATGACATGAGATGTTATTAAAACTAGAGTACATTAAAAATAGAGTACATCACATTGTTAAAAGAGACAAAAAGTAAGATTTTAAAAAATCAAATTAGAAAAAATGGCGTGACATGTTATGAAAACTAGAGTACATTTCAAAAAGAGCACATCACATTTGTACAAGAAGTAGATCATATTACTCAAAGCCATATGGTGTCAAAAAACACCTTAATACAGTCTCTCTTAACATCACATTTGTACAAGAAGTAGATCATATTACTCAAAGCCATATGGTGTCAAAAAACACCTTAATACAGTCTCTCTTATCTTCTTAATCACCCTAAGTCTAGAAGATCTCATCATTGGTCTCTCTTATCTTCTCAACAACCCAATCTTTCACTGCCTCCATAGCTGTATCCTCAACATAATTACATGCGAAGAAGAAATTTAAGCAATCACAAATTGTTTCTTTATAATTTCTCTGAGAGGCTCTTATTGTTCTCTCAGCATCCGCATCAAATCGCCCATGACGAGAGCTGCGATAACGCAGGTTACTTAAGAAGTCTAAAAGATCTTGTCGTGCTTTTATCATACGTCTTAAAAGTCTTTCACTCTCTGCTATCTTGAGAGTCTCCTCCCTCTCTGCGTGCCTTTGTACAGCAAATTCCTCTCTCTCCATGTGTGTCAAAGGAGAACCTTGTCGAATTCTGGCCTCTCTCTGTGCTCCTTGGTCAGTAATCCATTCTTTGAGATTGTTAATTCCGAACTCCACGTCTTCGACAATGCCAAGGACATCCATGGGTGGGGAGATGATAAAGAAAGGGAGATGGACTACGATGCAAGAAAGAAGTTGGGGAAACTACTAGAGGCAGATTGATGCTTAATCCCATGAAATTTGCAAGGAAGCTTAGCTAGTTTTAAAATTGTGTGCATGAAGAAACATATTACAAATATTACATCATCATATATTCATATCAAAATTCTCATCACACAAGGATTTATTTCCAAATAATCGCATCATCACACATTCATATCATAAAATTGTGTGCATGAAGAAATATATTACAAATATTACATCATCACATATTCATATCAAAATTCTCATCACACAAGGATTTATTTCCAAATAATCACATCATCACACATTCATATCATAAAATTGTGTGCATGAATAAATATATTACAAATATTACATCATCACATATTCATATCAAAATTCTCATCACACAAGGATTTATTTCCAAATAATCACATCATCACACATTCATATCATAAAATTGTGTGCATGAAATAATTATATAAATATCATCAATAAATGCCACTTAAGTAATAAGTCACAAATTGGTGTATAATCAACAAAAACTACAAACACAACATCATACATGCATCACAACTCTTGTGATGCTTCTAGTGGAGACTGTGGCAACTCTTCTGATGCTTCCAATGGAGGCTGTGGTGCTCTAGATGTACACTCAGTCTCTACTTCTTCTGTAGTATGTAGTGCTTTCGGAGTAGACTCAGTATCCTCTTCCTTAAATGCAAGCAGAGTCTGTGGCAACTCTTCTGATGCTTCCAGTGGAGGCTGTGGTGCTGTAGGTGTACAGTGGGTCTCTACTTCTTCTGTAGTGCGTAGTGCTTTCATAGTAGACTCAGTCTCCTCTTCCTTAAATGCAAGCTCTGATATTGCTTCAGTTGCACGTTGTATTCTAATGGCAGCAATTAGGTCTCGAATGATTTTAGCCCTAAACAATTGTATATCCTCCTCTGAATATTTGAGCTCCAAAGAGTCTTCCGATGAGATCTGTGGCTTAAGTGAGAAAATTTCTTTGAAAATCAACATGCAGTTGTAGGCAACTCTCCACCCACAACTATGCCCATCTTCATGCTCTACTACTAAACACTTTTGGAAGTCTACCGAGTCTTTGTACTATCCTGTTTCTCTGATAGCAGATACCAACTTCTCAATCGACCTGCTCATCGTGACATATTAAAAAAACTCAGTGTGTCTATTACATAAGGTACATAATATAGAAGTAACAACAGATTAATAGAATACTTACGTTTGCACTGAGCCATGAAAGCCTACAATCGAGTTAACAAACCAACAATAGTTGTCTTCAAGGTCCCAAACCACCAGACTCCAATGTTCCCTACACGAATAATTAAGAACCATTATTATTTAACACAATGTTGCCAGTATAAGATGAAAATAAAGGTTGCCATGATACTTACATCTCATGATATGCCATAAATAGGACTCGCACGCCATGTAAATGTAAAGGCTGTAACAATTTACAAACATCGGCTATTGTCTTTCTGCTATCGCTAAGTATAGGAGAAAGGAGGGAATCCAACATATACACACGGTTTTGTACGACTCTACCAAATCGTGAGATAACTATACTGCACCAACAAATAAATGAATATTAGCTTATTAGATTTAATCAAAATATTGAATTATCAAGCAGAGAAAAATTTTGTATCAAACCTGAGAATGGCCATCATAACGTTGTTATTGACCTCATTTGAAGCTCTAGAGAGAATTGAAATCTCTTCTCCCCCAAATTCAAGATACTGAGGTCTATGTTGAATCATAAACCTAACATTAAAAGAGCTTCCCAATTCTTCCAATGAAGCCATGTTTGTAGAGTTGAGGTCTTCTATTCTCTTTGACTCTTTGACGGCATTCATTTCGCAATCAATGATTGCTCGAATGGTACATGTTATAAATGCATAGAGATGCAAATCCATATATGTTGATAGTGTGGTGTCACTTTGTATCTCAAAAATTTGACCAAGTACCAAAAAGCAATTGTAGCCCACCCTCCATCCACAATTATAGATGTGGCTATTCTCTTGATGTGATACCTAACATGTTATATACTCTATTTGTTGTGCCAAGTCACATCGCCGCATTACTATGTCGATAGCACCTACTAACTTTCGAGGTGATCTGCACATCAAAACATCTAACAATAGTGAATATGTGCATTGCATATCAATCTACATGTTAAGAAGTGACAACAAGTGTAGTCTATACTTACTCTAACACATTGCCATGGATGGATGTCATTGAGTTGGCAAAGAAGTACTTCTTCGTAAGGATGTCCACGACTACCAGACTCCAATGTGAGCTGCATTATCAATAAAGAATAATTACTATGTTTGAGACAATTCTAGCAATGCAATAGAAAAAACAAGTAGGGTTTGATGCTTACTTCTCATAATATGCTATAAAAATAACTCGTGCGTCATTCATAGGAACGTGCTTCAACCACTTGCAAACATCCTCTATGGTTTCTTCTTTGTTGCTAAGCACTTCCGAAATACGAGGATCGAGCATATATGAAACGCTTTGTATATTTTGCGGAAAATTTGCTATAACATTACTATATTAAAAAAAAAAGTATTAGCTTCTTGGGTTTAATCAAAATAAGCAAAGTATAAAGCCAAGGAAAAGGCTGCATCAAACCTGAGGATGGTTGTAATGACTTTGATATTAACCTCATTCTTAGGATTCAAGAGGATTGAAATCTCTTCTTCACCAAATTCAAAAAAATGAGGTTGTTGTCGAATTAACAACATAGCGGTGAATAAACTTCCAATCTACTCCAATAGATTCATATTTTCATGACTCATCTTATTGAGAGAGTAGTCTACATCGTATTCTTCTTCACTTGCTATGTCCTCCACATCCTCCTTCTGCCATAAAAATATAAAAAAGTTATGCGATGTACACATCCCAAATAAAGGCTTAAACAAGCAGATAAGGTTTCATACATGCTTTCATTAGAGTGAGTCTCTCCTCTGCTTGGAGCAAGAATTTAAAAAGGTTTCATACATGCTTTCATTAGAGTGAGTCTCTCCTCCTCTTGGAGGAAAAATTTAAAAAGTAATGAGATTTACACATCCCAAATAAAAATAATGGTTTAAATAATCATAGAAGTATAAAGATAGCATGCTTTCATTAGACTCAGTCTCTTCTCCTCTTGGAGGAAAATATAAAAAAGTTATGAGATTTACACATCCCAATTAAAGGCTTGAACAAGCATACAAGTATAAAGATAAGGTTTTATACATGCTGCAATATAGTCATATTTTCAGGTTGTTTCCCAATGGTAGTAATTAGATGCTGAATACTCTCAGCCTGAAATGCTACCAGATTGGCTTCTATATATGATTCCATTTTGACTGGTAACTCCAAATCAAAAATCTCTCTAAGAAACAACATGCAGTTGTAGGCAACTCTCCACCCACAGCTGTGTCCATCTTTTTGCTCCACTGGCAGATGTCTTTTGAATTCTACTTGATCTTGTTGCTCCGTGGTTGTTCTGACAGCAGATACTAGCCGATATGTAGCACTGTCCATCATGACATATTAAATATATTAATATGTCATGATCATAAGATACAAAATAAGAAAGTATCAAAAATATTAAGAGAATAATTACCTTGGGTAGCCTTCCATTGAATTCACAAACCATAAACGGTTGAGTTCAAGGTCCCAGAAGATCAGACTCCAATGTGAGCTACACGACCAGAATAAAAATGATTATTGTTTTACACAAACTTGCCAAAGAAATAGTAAAAATAAGGTTAGAGTTGATACTTACGCCTCATGATAAGGCATTAAGATGACTCGCACCCCATCTAAATTCAAAGGGCTTAACCAAGTACAAACATCTTCTATAGTCTTTTGAGGAGAGCTAAGAATAGAAGAAAGGAGAGCATCGAGCATGTAGACACGATGCTGCACTGCACTAGGAAGCTGAGAAATAACTACACTGCACCAAGAAATAAACAAACACTAGCTCATAGAATTGATTTGCATTCTGCACTAGGAAACTGATATATAACTACACTGTGAATAAATAAACAAATGTTAGCTCATTGAAGTAGCAACAAATAAATAAACGTTACCTGAGAATGGCCAAGATGACATTGTCATTAACCTCTTTTAAAGGATTGGAGAGGATTGAAACCTCCTCTCTACCAAAGCTTAAATACTGAGGTTCTCGTTTCAAAACGATCCTAACTTCAAATGAGCTCTCCATTTTATCCAATGCAGCTAAATTTTATTTTTCAATCAAATTTAGAGGTGGTTGCATTGTTGAACTAGAAGGGAGTGCCTCCGTATTGACTTCATCCATTTCTTCTCCCTCTATTGCCTGTAAACAAATATGAGAGAATAGATTCATTATCTTTAAATTTAAATCTTATTTAAAAAATTGTATTTAGTTGAGAAATAGAGAGTTCATACCGCTAAGTATTGTCATAGTGGCCTTTTTTCATAACCCTGCGAGCCACAATTATCAAAGAATTAGGCATCATCATGTTTGTCTTCATCCCTCTCTGTGAACGGGTCGTGTAAGTCCATCTTTTCATCATCATCAACTGGGACATTATGATCTTCAAGGTAATCATCCATGTCATCAGTGTCCTTGTGGTCTATCTCTTTTTCATAGCCTGTGGTTAGATCTGGTTGAAGCTGGAAATAAGCCATGAAATGCTTATTTTCAATAATATTTGTGGAGTTGCCTTTTCTGAGGAGATCTTTAAATAAATATCCCATCTTGCACAAGGTGACCTCCCAACCTACCGGTAGCAAATTCTCCATCATGGTAAGCAAGAGACTCCCACTTTTTGCAGGACTTCCATAGTTGTTTTTTTGATAATGTATGGACCTGGGAATATCTTGCTCTTCTAGCATCAATCTCAAATTATTTGAATTCCCTCTTATGTTCTTTTGTAAGGAGTGATCAGGGTTGGGACTCCGCATACACAGAAAGAATGATTCAAGAGTTTGAATCGCTATGCCACATTCTCTCTTGCCTCTCTTTGACTATAGATCTTCAAATCTGATGAATATGCTCGCTCTAGAGTAACCTGCATGGCTTCTTTGTCTTTTTTATCAACAAAAAGACAATGTTGCAAATCGCCACTTTGCTAATGGTGGTATATACTATTCTATCAATGAAGTTATGGATATCCTCGCTAGAAACTTCATTGATAAAGAATAGTTGTGGCTTATCCCATGCTGACTCATTCTTGAAGAATTCATCTTCTGAGACTCCCCTGAAGTTCACAAGCTTTCCAGACTCTGCCGTAACCTCTACATTGAATTGAAAGCTTTGGTGCATATCTGTCGGCATCCTTATCTCGCTGATTAATCTTTCCACATATGCAACCACCTATTGTGGGATTTCTTTTCTCATATAAGAGGTTACTATTTCCAATCCATCTTCATCCTTTTTAATCCACCTGTTTGCCCATAGCTTTACCTTGGGTGTTGACAAAGAAGCTATATGCTTCACCACATTATAGTCAATGTTACAATGAGTAAGTGGAATTTGTTTCTCTGACAGCAAATACTTAATGGCACTATGCACTGCATCACACCTCACCTGTACATTGATGCATTCTTCCATTCAGTGGTCTTTGTCTTTTTTTCCAAAAAACCATTCTTTCTTTAAAATTCTTTGTGCTGCTATGGATGCATACTTATCAGGTAAGTACTTTACAGGCCTCCACATCCTTGCCATCAACTCCTTCTTATCCATTACCTTTGACTTGCTGGAGATAAACAAAGGAGCTTCATAGATCAGCTGTCCACGCTCACAAGCAATGCACGTTTCAAGCATCTCATTGAACACTTCAACAGGACAAAATATGATAGAAGTGTAGTCAGCATATCTGTCCCTCACCACCTTGAGGCTTGTCATACTTTCTTCTCGCTCTTGAGTTCCCCTAGGCACAACTGCACTCAAAGAAGTATAGAAGTTTGTGAGTGTGTCGGCGTCTGCTTTTGTGACCTTTCGCTTCAAATCAGGATTTGGAGAACCAAATGTTGTCCATATAACCCTTGCCTTCTATAAGACCTCTGATGTTGAGGATATCTTACGCTTTCCATGGACATAATGATTAAGTCTTTTGGACTCAATCAAATACTTGATCTCATGCTTGAATATACAGATTGTTGCAGGATAATAATGGAATGAACTTATCTTTGAAAATTGTTCTGGAGTGAGTCTTTTGCCCTCCTTTGCTTCCCTTGCGATCTGATTACAAGCATAAGCCCAATGTTGACCAGCAATGGGCTGGAATCTACAATGGAGGAGGAATTCCTTCTTTACTTCCTTTAGCATATTCTCACCTTGTGCCTCTTCGCCTTGTTCATGTGGAATATTTTTAAGAGTGTCTTTAAAGAATTAACTGAAGGTTTCCTCAAAATGTGTAGGCCCTGTAAATGTTATTTGATCCAGAAAACTATTTTTGGTTGGACAAAACATTATTGGGCACAAGACCACATTGCTTGCCACAGGTTTCTTACCATCTCTCAAAGCCTCGTATATTTGCATTGCATAGGATATATCAAGGCTTCGGCTATTAGTAAAGAGAGCTGCAGCTTCCACATCTTTGGCATTCACAAACCACGTCCTTTAACCCTAGATTTCTTTCTTTCCCTTTCCTCCCTACTCTTCTCTCTCATTTAAGGAGCCCCTCTTCTCTCTGTGAATCTCTCTCTCTCTCTCTCTCCCTCTCTCCCTCTCTCTTGGTGGCCACAGCTGCCAAGAGCCCCTCTTCTCTCTCTTAATTTCTCTCTTTCCCTCTCTCCTCTCTCCTCTCTCTCTCTCCCTCCCTATTCTCTCATTTCTCAAATTTACAAACTCAAATATAAATAAAAAACTAATTAAAATAGAACTCAAAAACTCAAATAAGAAACTAATTTAATCCCTCTCTCTCCCTCTCTCTCTTTCTCTCTCTCTCCCTCTCTCTCTTTCCCTCTCTCTCTCTTTCTCTCTCTCCCTCTCTCTCTCTTTCTCTCTCTCCCTACTCTCTCCCTCCCTCAAAGTAGCCACGACCCCCAAGAGACTCTCTTCTCTCTCTTAATCTCTCTCCCCCTCTCTCCTCTCTCTTTCTTTCCCTCCCTACTCTTCTCTCTCATTGAAGGTGCCCCTCTTCTCTCTGTGAATCTCTCTCTCTCTCTCCCTCTCTCCCTCTCCTCTCTCATTTAAGGAGCCCCTCTTCTCTCTCTTAATTTCTCTCTTTCCCTCTCTCCTCTCTCCTCTCTCTTTCTCTCCCTCCCTATTCTCTCATTTCTCAAATTTACAAACTCAAATATAAATAAAAAACTAATTAAAATAGAACTCAAAAACTCAAATAAGAAATTAATTTAAAAAGAATTGTAATGCCTTCTAAAAGACCACCCTCCTCAAAGACTTTAACAATAAACTAATTGAAAAAGAATTATAAGTAAAGAAAAAGAATTACAAGACGAATTTTAAGAAATAGAACTCAAAAACTTTAACAAGAAACTAATTGAAAAAGAATTGTAAGTAAAGAAAAAGAATTACAAGACGAATGAAAAAGAATGCAAGTACCTGGAAAAAGTGAAAAAAGTAAGGCTCCGCTTATCTGGAAAAAGTGAAAAAAGTAAGGCTCCGCTTATCCTTTCTCTTCCGCTCTTGGTTGCTTAAATGAAATGAGGAGAGAGTTAAAATGAATGAATGGAAAGAAAAGTATATATAAGAAAAGCTAGCCCACTCCTCCTACGCATAAATTTGAATTTTCCAAAAAGAGAAGGAAATTTGAATTCAAATTTGTGTTCAACATTCTTCTCATACTTTCTTCTCGTACATTCCTTTTGAATTCAAATTTGTGTTCAACATTCTTCTTGATACTTTCTTCAACATTCTTCTCGATACTTTCTTCTCGTAAGTCCTTTTCATTCTTCTCGTAAGTCAAATCTTATTTGTCGCTCTTGCTCGTGATAGTAAGTCAAATCCTCCTCTCCCCTCTCTCTCCTTCTGCTCCCTCCTCTCCTCTCCCTCTCTCTCTCCTTCCTCTCCCCTCCCTCCCTCCCTCCATCCCTCGACCCCCGCCCTCCCCCCTTTCCCTCCCCTCCCTTGCCCTCCCCCCTTCCCCTCCCCTCCCTTCCCCTTCCCTCCCCTCCCTCCATTGCCAAAACTCCTCCCTCCCTCGACCCCCTGCCCTCCCCTCCCCTCCCTCCGCCGCCAAAACCCCTCCCCCCATCGACCCCTCCCCTCCCGCTCCCCCCCCTCCCCTTCCCCCTTTCCTATCCCCATCCCACCCCCTTTCCCCTGGCCCCGTCCCAACCCCTTAACCCTCCACACCCCCTTCCCCCCTTCCCCAGGGCCGCCAGCCCTTCCCCCCCCTACCCCCTTCCTCCCCTACCCCTTTTTCCCACCTACCCCCTTTCAGCCCTCCCCCCCTCTTCCCCACCCCCCCTTCGTGGCCTCGTGCTGGCGGCCGCGGCCGCCAGCCCCCCCCTCTTGCACCCCTCTTCCCCACCCCCCCTTCGCGACCCCCCAGCACCCCCCCTCTCGCACCCCCCTCCACCCCCACCCCCCTTCCCCGCCCCCTCTCCCCCCCCTCTCAGCCCTCCCCCCTCTTCCCCACCCTCCCTTTGCGGCCCCTGGGCTGGCGGCCACGGCCAGCCAGCCCCAGCCCCCCCCCTCTCAGCCCTCCCCCCACTCTTCCCCACCCCCCTTCGCGCCCCTCGGGCTGGCGGCCACGACCGCCAGCCCCCCCCCTCTCGCACCCCTCTTGCACCCCCCTCGCACCCTTCACCCCCGCCAACCCCTCTCCCCCCCCCTCTCAGCCCTCCCCCCCTCTTCCCCACCCTCCCTTCACGGCCCCCTGGCTGGTGGCCGCGGCCGCCAGCCCCCCCTCTCACACCCCTCTTCCACACCCCCCCTTCGCGGCCGTAGTCCCCCCCCTCTCAGCCCTCCCCCCCTTCTTCCCCAACCCCCTTCGCGGCCCCTGGGCTGGCGGCTGTGCCCCTCTCGCACCCCTCTTCCCCACCCCCCCCTTCGCGCCCCCCAGCCCCCCCCCTCTCGCACCCCCCCCTCACACCCCCCTCCCCCCCTTCACCCCCTCTCCCCCCCCCTCCCCCCTTCCCCTGGGCTAGCGACCGCGGCCGCCACCCCCCCCTCTCAGCCCTCCCCCCCCCTCTTCCCCACCCCCCCTTCGCGACCCCCTAGCACCCCAGCCCTCCTCCCCCTCTTCCCCACCCCCCCTTCCCCCGGGTTGGTGGCTGCGGCTGCCAACCCCCCCCTCCTCTCAACCCCTCCCACACCCTTCCCCCCCTCTCAGCCCTCCCCCCCTCTTCCCCACCCCCCCTTCACGATCCCCCAGCCCTCCCCCCCCCTTCCCCACCCCCCCTTCCCTCGGGACTGCCAGCCTCCCCTCCTCTCAACCCCTCCCACCCCCTTCACCCCTCCCACCCCCTTCCCCCCCCCACCCAACCCCCTCCCCGCCCCTGAGCTGGCGGCCGCGGCCGCCAGCCCCCGCCTCTCAGCCCCTCCCACCCCCTTCACCCCTCCCACCCAACCCCCTCCCCGCCCCGAGCTGGCGGCCGTGGCCGCCAGCTCCCCCCTCTCAGCCCCTCCCACCCCCTTCACCCCTCCCACCCCCTTCCCCCCCACCCACCCCCCTCCCCGCCCCCGAGCTGGCGGCCGTGGCCGCCAGCCCCCCCCCTCTCAGCCCCTCCCACCCCCTTCACCCCTCCCACCCAACCCCCTCCCCGAGCGACCGTGGCCGCCAGCCCCCCCCCCTCTCAGCCCCTCCCACCCCCTTCCCCCCTCCCATCCCCTTCCCCCCACCCACCCCCCTCCCTGTCCCGTGGCAGCCACAGTCGCTAGCCGCCCCCCCTCTCAGCCCTCCACCCCCTTCACCCCTCCCACCCCCTTCCCCCCCACCCACCCCCCTCCCCGCCCCTGCCAGCACCGCCAGCCCCTCCCGCCCCCTTCCCTCTCCCTCCTGGCCACCAGCCCCCCCTTCCACCTCCCCCCTTCCCCCCTCCATGGCAGACCCAGTCCCCCCCTTCCCCCCCCTCCCTCCTCCTTTCCTCCCTCTACTCAGCCCCACCCTCTCCCTCCCTTCCTCCCCCTTCCCTCCAGTCCCTCCATCCTCTTCTTCCCCTCCCCTGAACCTTTCTCTCTCTAGTTCCTCTCTCTTCAAATTTAAAAAAAAAATCTAGAAAAAAAATTAATCAAAAAAATTTGCAAGTACCTGGAAAAAGTTTGTAAGTTTGCTCTTTCTTGCTTTCTTGCTCTTCCTTCCTTGCTCTCTTGATCGTCCTTGCTTTCTTGCTTCAGTGAATGAAATGAGGGGAGAATGAATGAAGAAGGAAGACTATATATAAGAAAAAATAGGTTTTCCTCCTGCTCTCCTATTGGCTTTCCATTCCTCCCCTCTCTCCTATTGGCTTTTCATTTATCCCCTCTCCCATTGGCTCCCATTACTCCCCCTCTCCCATTGGACCCCCATCCCTCATCCCAATCTTCCATTAGCCCTCTCCCCATCCATCCAGTTCTTCTTCCTCCCCATTGCCACCACTCCCATCCCACATTTCCACCACGTCCTATACTCCTCCCATTTCCCAAAATCCCATATTTCCCCATCTCACCCTCCTCTTTTTCATCCCCTATTAACTCCCTCACTCATTTCACTCCTTTATTATCCTACTCCCCTATTACCTTCCCCTCTCCCATTCCATTCTTCCCTCCCCACTCTCACTTCCACTTCCCATTACTCACTTGCCATTTGAAAACTATTAATATATTATTATACTATTTTTTATACTTATTATCATACACCCTTATTACTTCCCTCTCCCATTCCACTCCTCCCTCCTCACTCCCACTTCCACTTCCCATTACTCACTTGTTATACACATTTGCAAACTATTAATATATTATTATATGATTTTTAAAACTATTTGCAAACTTACATGTGGGCAAAATCACAGGTGTCAAAGCGATCCTATTGTGGTCATACAACAACTGTGCTTTTATTCAAGGGCATATTTATCCTCATCAACAAGCTTATTTACTCAAGGTATGAACTGCATAATTTGTGCACTAGGTGTTTACTTTGTATCAAAATTGTTTGCCACACACACACACATATACACATACCGAGAATTTTCTAATATTATCGCATCTACATTTCTCCGATGGGCACAAAACTTTGTACACGCCTCAACCTAGGTCTTATTGACTTGCATACAAAGTGGTGCACCCATCTCATAAGTACTTTTTCGGATAACACACCTCCAAACATATTTTATGACGATTGTGCATAACACTAGGAACAAAATGGTGTATCATGTGAGATCGACTATGCAAAGCATATCCAATGGACACAAGACTTTATGCATTTCTCAACCTAGGTAGTATTGACTTGTGTGCAAAGTGGCATCCCCATCCGATAAGTACTTGTTTGAAAAATACACCTACGATCGTGTTTTTTGGCCATTGTACATGACACCAAGGCAAAAAACGGTATTTAATACTCAATCTACCATGTAAAGCATATCCGATGGGCACAATACTTTGCACGTGCCTCAAAAGCGATGGTATGGTATTCCATGCAAAGTGGAACGCCCATTCAATAACTACTTTTTAGAATATCACACCTAGGACCATGTTTTTTATTGGTTGTTGTCCATGACACTAAGGCAAAAACGCTGATTTATGCTTAATCGACAATGCAACGCATATGCGATCATCACACTACTTTGCACACATCTCAACCTAGGTATTATTGACTTACATGCAAAGTGGCATGCCCATCCCATAAGTACTTAGTCGAATAACACATCTAGGACTGCGTTTTTTGACGATTGTGCATGACACTAAGGCCAAAACTGTGTTTAATGCTTGTTCAACAACACAAAGCATATCCGATGGGAACAATACTTTGCACACACCTTCAACTAGGTAGAATCAACTTACATGCAAAGTGGCACACCCATCCCATAAGTGCTTGATCGGATAACATACCTAGCAGCGTGTTTTTTTACGGATGTGCATGACACTAGAGCAAAAATAGTATTAAATGCTCGATCGACCATGCAAAGGATATCCGATGGGCACAACACTTTTTGTACACCTCAACCTAGGTGGTATTGAAATGTTCTGAAAGAGGCACACCCATACAATAAGTACTTGGTCAGATAACACACCTAATGGCGCGTTTTTTTGTGGATGTCCATATCACTAGGGAAAAAATGGTTTATAATGTGTGATCGACCATGCAAAGCATATCCGATCGTGGCAATACTTTGCACGCACCTCAACTTAGTTGAAAAGGACTTGCATGCTAAGTGGAGCCCCCATTCGATAAGTATTTATTTGAATAACACACCGACGACCATGTTTTTTGACGGTTGTACATGACACCAAGGCCAAAAACGGTGTATAATGCGTGATCGACCATGTAAATCATATCCAATGGTGACAATAATTTGCACGCACCTCAAAGTAGTTGAAAAAAACTTGTGTGCAAAGTGGAGCCCCCATCCGATAAGTACTTGTTTGAATAACACACTTAGGACCGTGTTTTTTCATGGTTGTGCATGACACTAAGGCAAAAACGGTGTTTTAGGCTTGATCGACAATGCAAAGCATATCCGATGGGCACAATACTTTGCACACACCTTCAAATAAGTGGAATTGACTTACATGTAAAGTGGCACACCCATCCCATAAGTGCTTGATCGGATAACATACCTAGCAACGTGTTTTTTACGGATGTGCATGACACTAGAGCAAAAAAAGTATTTAATGCTCGATCGACCATGCAAAGGATATCCGATGGGCACAACACTTTTTTTACACCTCAACCTAGGTGGCATTGAAATGTTCTCAATGAGGCACACCCATCCGATAAGTACTTGGTCAGATAACACACCTAATGGCGTGTTTTTTTGCGGATGTGCATCTCATTAGGGAAAAAATGGTGTATAATGTGTGATCAACCATGCAAATCATATCCGATGGTGATAATACTTTGCACACATCTCAACCTAGTTGAAAAGGACTTGCGTGCAAACTCGAGCCCCCATCCGATAAGTACTTGTTTGAATAACACACCTAGGACCGTGTTTTTTCATGGTTGTGCATGTTTTATGCTTGATCGACAATGCAAAGCATATCCAATGGGCACAATACTTTGCACACATCTTCAACTAGGTAGAATCGACTTACATGAAAAGTGGCACACCCATCCCATAAGTGCTTGATCGGATAACATACCTAGCAGCGTGTTTTTTTACAGATGTGCATGACACTAGAGCAAAAATAGTATTTAATGCTCGATCGACCATGCAAAGGATATCCGATGGGCACAAAACTTTTCGTACACCTCAACCTAGGTGGTATTGAAATGTTCTCAAAGAGGCACACCGATCCAACAAGTACTTGGTCAGATAACACACCTAAGGGCGTGTTTTTTTGAGGATGTGCATATCACTAGGGAAAAAATGGTGTATAATGCATGATCGACCATGCAAAGCATATCCGATGGTGGCAATACTTTGCACACCCTGCAACGTAGTTGAAACGGACTTGCGTGCAAAGTGGAGCCCCCATACGATAAGTACTTGTTTGAATAACATACCTAGGACCCTGTTTTTTCATGGTTGTGCATGACACTAACGCAAAAAAGTTGTTTTATGCTTGATCGACAATGCAAAGCATATCCGATGAGCACAATACTTTGCACACACCTTCAACTAGGTGGAATTGACTTACATGCAAAGTGGCATGCCCATCCCATAAGTGCTTGATCGGATAACATACCTAGCAGCGTGTTTTTTTACAAATGTGCATGACACTAGAGCAAAAATAGTATTTAATGCTCGATCGACCATGCAAAGGATATCCGATGGGCACAACACTTTTCGTACACCTCAACCTAGGTGGTATTGAAATGTTCTCAAAGAGGCACACCCATCCGATAAGTACTTGGTCAGATAACATACCTAAGGGCGTGTTTTTTGCGGATGTGCATACCACTAGGGAAAAAATGGTGTATAATGCGTGATCGACCATGCAACTCATATCCGATGGTAACAATACTTTGCACGCACCTCAACGTAGATGAAATCGACTTGCGTACAAAGTGGATCCCCCATCTGATAAGTATTTATTTGAATAACACATATATGGCCGTGTTTTTATACGGTTGTGCATGACACTAAGGCAAAAACGGTGTGTTATGCCTGATCGACAATGCAAAGCATATCCGATGGGCACAATACTTTGCACACACCTTCAACTAGGTGGAATTGACTTACATGCAAAGTGGCATGCCCATTGCAAAAGTGCTTGATCAGATAACACACCTAGCGGCGTGTTTTTTTACGGATGTGCATGACACTAGAGCAAAAATAGTATTTAATGCTCAATCGACTATGCAAAGCATATCCGATGGGCACAATACTTTTCGTACACCTCAACCTAGGTGGTATTGAAATATTCTCAAAGAGGCACACCCATCCGATAAGCACTTCGTTAGATAACATAGCTAAGGGCATGTTTTTTTGCGGATGTGCATACCACTAGGGAAGAAATAGTGTATAATGCATGATTGACCATGCAAAGCATATCCGATGGGCACAACACTTTTTGTACGTGTCAACCTAGGTGGTATTGAGATGTTCTCAATGAGGCACACGCATCTGATAAGTACTTGGTTAGATAACACACCTAATGGCGTGTTTTTTGCGGATGTCCATATCACTAGGGAAAAAATGGTGTATAACACGTGATCGACCATGCAAAGCATATCCGATGGTGATAATACTTTGCGAGCACCTTGACGTAGTTGAAACGGACTTGCGTTCAAAGTGGAGCCCCCATCCGATAAGTACTTATTTGAATAACACAACTACGGCCGTGTTTTTATATGGTTGTGCATGACACAAAGGCAAAAATGGCATTTTATGCTTGATTGACAATGCAAAGCATATCCGATGGGCACAATACTTTGAACACACCTTCAACCAGGTGGAATTGACTTACATGCAAAGTGCCATTCCCATTGTATAAGTACTTGATTGGATAACACACTTAGCAGCGTGTTTTTTTACGGATGTGCATGACACTAAGGCAAAAATGGTATTTAATGCTCGATCGACCATGCAAAGCATATCCGATGGGCACAATACTTTTCCTACACCTTAACCTAGGTGGTATTGAAATGTTCTCAAAGAGGCACACCCATCCGATAAGTACTTGGTCACATAACACACCTAAGGGCGTGTTTTTTTGCGGATGTGCATATCACTAGGGAAAAAATGGTGTATAATGCATGATCGACCATGCAAAGCATATCCGATGGTGACAATACTTTGCACGCCCTGCAACATAGTTAAAACGGACTTGCGTGCAAACTGGAGCCCCCATCCTATAAGTACTTGTTTGATTAACACACTTAGGACCGTGTTTTTTCATGGTTGTGCATGACACTAAGGCAAAAACGTTGTTTTATGCTTGATCGACAATGTAAAGCATATCCGATGAGCACCATACTTTGCACACACCTTTAACTAGGTGGAATTGACTTACATGCAAAGTGGCATGCCCATCCCATAAGTGCTTGATCGGATAACACACCTAGCAGTGTGTTTTTTTACAGATGTGCATAACACTAGAGCAAAAATAGTATTTAATGCTCGATCGACCATTCAAAGGATATCCGATGGGCACAACACTTTTCGTACACCTCAACCTAGGTGGTATTGAAATGTTCTAAAAAAGGCACACCCATCCGATAAGTACTTGGTCAGATAACACACTTAAGGGCATGTTTTCTTGCGGATGTGCATACCACTAGGGAAAAAACGGTGTATAATGCGTGATCGACCATGCAAATCATATCTGATAGTGACAATACTTTCTACTCATCTCAACCTAGTTGAAACGGACTTGCGTGCAAACTGGAGCCCCCATCCAATAAGTACTTGTTTGATTAACACACTTAGGACCGTGTTTTTTCATGGTTGTGCATGACACTAAGGCAAAAACGTTGTTTTATGCTTGATCGACAATGCAAAGCATATCCGATGAGCACCATACTTTGTACAAACCTTCAACTAGGTGGAATTGACTTACATGCAAAGTGGCATGCCCATCCCATAAGTGCTTGATCGGATAACATACCTAGCAGCGTGTGTTTTTACAAATGTGCATGACACTAGAGCAAAAATAGTATTTAATGCTCGATCGACCATTCAAAGGATATCCGAGGAGCACAACACTTTTTGTACAACTCAACCTAGGTGGTATTGAAATGTTCTCAAAGAGGCACACCTATCCGATAAGTACGTGGTCAGATAACACACCTAAGGGCGTGTTTTTTTGCGGATGTGCATATCACTAGGGAGAAAATGGTGTATAATGCGTGATGGACCATGCAAAGCATATCCAATGGTGACAATACTTTGCACTCATCTCAACCTAGTTGAAATGAACTTGCGTGCAAACTAGAGCCCCCATCCGATAAGTACTAGTTTGAATAACACTCCTAGGACCGTGTTTTTTCATGGTTGTGCATGGCACTAAGGCAAAAACCGTGTTTTATGCTTGATCGACAATGAAAAGCATATCCGATGGGCACAATACTTTGCACACACCTTCAACTAGGTGGAATCGACTTACATGCAAAGTCGAATGCCCATCCCATAAGTGCTTGATCGGATAATATACCTAGTAGCATGTTTTTTTACGGATGTGCATGACACTAGAGCAAAAATAGTATTTAATGCTCGATCGACCATGCAAAGGATATATACTTGGTGGTATTGAAATGTTCTCAAAGAGGTACACCCATCCGATAAGTTCTTGGTTAGATAACACACCTAAGGGCATGTTTTTTTGCGGATGTCCATATCACTAGGGAAAAAATGGTGTTTTATGCTTGATCGACCATGCAAAGCATATCCGATGGTGACAATACTTTGTGCGCACCTCAACCTAGTTGAAACGGACTTGTGTGCAAAGTCGAGCCCCCATTTGATAAGTACTTGTTTAATTAACACACTTAGGACCGTGTTTTTTCATGGTTGTGCATGACACTAAGGCAAAAACAGTGTGTTATGCTTGATCGACAATGCAAAGCATATCCAATGGGCACAATACTTTGCACACACCTTCAACTAGGTGTAATTGACTTACATGCAAAGTGGCAATCCCATCGCATCAGTGCTTGATCGGATATAACACACCTAGCAGCGTGTTTTTTTACGGATGTGCATGACACTAAGGCAAAAATGGTATTTAATGCTCGATCGACCATGCAAAGCATATCCGATGGGTATAATAATTTTACTATACCTCAACCTAGGTGGTATTGAAATGTTCTCAAAGAGGCACACCCATCCGATAAGTACTTGGTCAGATAACATACTTAAGGGCGTGTTTTTTTGTGGATGTGCGGTATATACCACTAGGGAAAAAACGGTGTATAATGCGTGATCGACCATGCAAATCATATCCGATGGTGACAATACTTTGCACACACCTAAACCTAGTTGAAACAGACTTGTGTGGAAACTGGATCCCCCATCCGATAAGTACTAGTTTGAATAACACACCTAGGACTGTGTTTTTTCATGGTTGTGCATGACATTAAGGCCAAAAGGGTGTTTTATGCTTGATCGACAATGAAAAGCATATCTGATGGGCACAATACTTTGCACACACCTTCAACTAGGTATAATTGACTTATAGGCAAAGTGGCACGCCCATCCCATAAGTGCTTGATCGGATAACATACCTAGTAGCGTGTTTTTTTACGGATGTGCATGACACTAGAGCAAAAATAGTATTTAATGCTCGATCGACCATGCAAAGGATATCCGATGGGCACAAAACTTTTCCTACACCTCATCCTAGGTGATATTAAAATGTTCTCAAAGAGGTATACCCATCTGATAAGTACTTGGTCAGATAACGCACCTAAGGGCGTGTTTTTTTGCGGATGTCCATATCACTAGCGAAAAAATGGTCTACAATGCATGATTGACCATGCAAAGCACATCCGATGGTGACAATAATTTGCACGCACATCAACCTAGTTGAAACAGACTTGTGTACAAAGTGGGGCCCCCATCTGATAAGTACTTGTTTAATTAACAAACTTAGAACCGTGTTTTTTCGTGGTTGTGCATGTAACTAAGGCAAAAACGGTATTTTATGCTTGATCGACAATGCAAAGCATATCCAATGGGCACGATACTTTGCACACACCTTCAACTAGGTGGAATTGACTTACATGCAAAGTGGCATTCCCATCGCATAAGTGCTTGATCGGATAACAGACCTAGCAGCATGTTTTTTTACGGATGTGTATGACACTAAGGCAAAAATGGTATTTAATGCTCGATCGACCATGCAAAGCATATCCGATGGGCATAATACTTTTCTTATCCCTCAACCTAGGTGGTATTGAAATGTTCTCAAAGAGGCACACCCATCCGATAAGTACTTGGTCAGATAACATACCTAAGGGCATGTTTTTTTGCGGATGTGCATACCACTAGGGAAAAAACGGTGTATAATGCGTGATCGACCATGCAAATCATATCCGATGGTGACAATACTTTGCAAACACCTCAACCTAGTTGAAACATACTTGTGTGCAAACTGGAGCCCCCATACGATAAGTACTTGTTTGAATAACACACCTAGGACCGTGTTTTTTCATGATTGTGCATGACACTAATGCAAAAACGTTGTTTTATGCTTGATCGAGAATGCAAAGCATATCCGATGAGCACAATACTTTGCACACACCTTTAACTACGTGGAATTGACTTACATGCAAAGTGGCATGCCCATCCCATAAGTGCTTGATCGGATAACATACCTAGCAGCGTGTTTTTTTACAGATGTGCATGACACTAGAGCAAAAATAGTATTTAATGCTCGATCGACCATGCAAAGGATATCCGATGGACACAACACTTTTTGTACACCTTTACCTAGGTGGTATTGAAATGTTCTCAAAGAGGCACACCCATCCGATAAGTACTTGGTCAGATAACATACCTAAGGGCATGTTTTTTTGCGGATGTGCATACAACTAGGGAAAAAAAGGTGTATAATGCATGATCGACCATGCAAATCATATCCGATGGTGATAATACTTTGCACACACCTCAAACTAGTTGAAACAAACTTGCGTGCAAAGTGGAGCCCCCATCCGATAAGTACTAGTTTGAATAACACATCTAGGACCGTGTTTTTTCATGGTTGTGCATGACACTAAGGCAAAAAAGGTGTTTTATGCTTGATCGACAATGCAAAGTATATCCGATGGGCACAATACTTTGTACACACCTTCAACTAGGTGGAATTGACTTACATGCAAAGTGGCATGCCCATCGCAAAAGTGCTTGATCAGATAACACACCTAGCAGCGTGTTTTTTTACAGATGTGCATGACACTAGAGCAAAAATAGTATTTAATGCTCGATCGACCATGCAAAGCATATCCGATGGGCACAATACTTTTCATACACCTCAACCTAGGTGGTATTTAAATATTCTCAAAGAGGCACACCCATCCGATAAGCACTTGGTGAGATAACCTACCTAAGGGCGTGTTTTTTTGCAGATGTGCATACCACTAGGGAAAAAATGGTGTATAATGCATGATTGACCATGCAAAGCATATGCGATGGGCACAAAACTTTTTGTACGTGTCAAACTAGGTGGTATTGAGATGTTCTCAATGAGGCACACCCATCTGATAAGTACTTGGTCAGATAACACACCTAATGGCGTGTTTTTTGCGGATGTCCATATCACTAGGGAAAAATGGTGTATAACAGGTGATCGACCATGCAAAGCATATCCAATGGTGACAATACTTTGCACGCACCTCAACATAGTTAAAACTGACTTGCGTGCAAAGTGGAGCATCCATCTGATAAGTACTTATTTGAAAACACAGCTACGGCCGTGTTTTTATATGGTTGTGGATGTCACAAAGGCAAAAACGGCGTTTTATGCTTGATCGACAATGCAAAGCATATCCGATGGGCACAATACTTTGCACACACCTTCAACCAGGTGAAATTGACTTACATGCAAAGTGCCATTCCCATCGTATAAGTACTTGATTGGATAACACACTTAGGAGCGTGTTTTTTTACAGATTTGCATGACACCAAGGCAAAAATGGTATTTAATGCTCGATCGACCATGCAAAGCATATCCGATGGGCACAATACTTTTCCTACACCTTAACCTAGGTGGTATTGAAATGTTCTCAAAGAGGCACACCCATCCGATAAGTACTTGGTCAGATAACACACCTAAGGGCGTGTTTTTTTGCGGATGTGCATATCACTAAGGAAAAAATGGTGTATAATGCATGATCGACCATGCAAAGCATATCCGATGGTGAAAATACTTTGCACACCCTGCAAATCACATAGGACCGTGTTTTTTCATGGTTGTGCATGACACTAAGGCAAAAACATTGTTTTATGCTTGATTGACAATGTAAAGCATATCCGATAAGCACCATACTTTGCACACACCTTTAACTAGGTGGAATTGACTTAATGCAAAGTGGCATTCCCATCCCATAAGTGCTTGATCGGATAACATACCTAGCAGCGTGTTTTTTTACAGATGTGCATAACACTAGAGCAAAAATAGTATTTAATGCTCGATCGACCATTCAAAGGATATCCGCCGATGGGCACAACACTTCTCGTACACCTAAACCTAGGTGGTATTGAAATGTTCTCAAAAAGGCACACCCATCCGATAAGTACTTGGTCAGAGAACACACCTAAGGGCATGTTTTCTTGCGGATGTGCATACCACTAAAGAAAAAACGGTGTATAATGCATGATCAACCATGCAAATCATATCTGATGGTGACAATACTTTGTACTCATCTTAACCTAGTTGAAACGGACTTGCATGCAAACTGGAGCCCCCATCCAATAAGTACTTGTTTGATTAACACACTTAGGACCGTGTTTTTTCATGGTTGTGCATGACACTAAGGCAAAAACGTAGTTTTATGCTTGATCGACAATGCAAAGCATATCCGATGAGCACCATACTTTGCACACACCTTCAACTAGGTGGAATTTACTTACATGCAAAGTGGCATGCCCATCCCATAAGTGCTTGATCGGATAACATACCTAGCAGCGTGTGTTTTTACAGATGTGCATGACACCAGAGCAAAAATAGTATTTAATGCTTGATCGACCATTCAAAGGATATCCGAGGGGCACAACACTTTTCGTACAACTCAACCTAGGTGGTATTGAAATGATCTAAAAGAGGCACACCCATCCAATAAGTACTTGGTCAGATAACACACTTAAGGGCGTGTTTTTTTGCGGATGTGCATATCACTAGGGAAAAAATGGTGTATAATGCGTGATCGACCATGCAAAGCATATCCGATGGTGACAATACTTTGCAGTCATATCAACCTAGTTGAAATAGACTTGCGTGCAAGCTGGAGCCCCCATCCGATAAGTACTACTTTGAATAACACAGCTAGGACCGTGTTTTTTCATGGTTGTGCATGGCACTAAGGCAAAAACAGAGTTTTATGCTTGATCGACCATGCAAACCATATCCGATGGTGACAATACTTTGTGTGCACCTCAAACTAGTTGAAACGGACTTGTGTGCAAAGTGGAGCCCCCATCCGATAAGTACTTGTTTAATTAACACACTTAGGACCGTGTTTTTTCATGGTTGTGCATGTAACTAAGGCAAAAACGGTATTTTATGCTTGATCGACAATGCAAAGCATATCCAATGGGCATGATACTTTGCACACACCTTCAACTAGGTGGAATTGACTTACATGCAAAGTGGCATTCCCATCGCATAAGTGCTTGATTGGATAACACACCTAGCAGCATGTTTTTTTACGGATGTGCATGACACTAAGGCAAAAATGGTATTTAGTGCTTGATCGACCATGCAAAGCATATCCGATGGGCATAATACTTTTCCTATACCTCAACCTAGGTGGTATTGAAGTGTTCTCAAAGAGGTACACCCATCCGATAAGTACTTGGTCAGATAACATACCTAAGGGCATGTTTTTTTGCGGATGTGCATACCACTAGGGAAAAATTGGTGTATAATGCGTGATCGACCATGCAAATCATATCCGGTGGTGACAATACTTTGCACACACCTCAACCTAGTTGAAACAGACTTGCGTGCAAACTGGAGCCCCGATCCGATAAGTACTAGTTTGAATAACACACCTAGGACCGTGTTTTTTCATGGTTGTGCATGACACTAAGGCAAAAACCGTGTTTTATGGTTGATCGACAATGCAAAGCATATCCGATGGGCACAATAATTTGCACACACCTTCAACTAGGTGGAATCGACTTACATGCAAAGTGGCATGCCCATCCCATAAGTGATTGATCGGATAATCTACCTAGTAGCATGTTTTTTTACGGATGTGCATGACACTAGAGCAAAAAGTATTTAATGCTCGATCGACCATGCAAAGGATATCCGATGGGCACAAAAATTTTCGTATGCCTCAACCTAGGTGGTATTGAAATGTTCTCAAAGAGGTATACCCATCCGATAAGTACTTGGTCAGATAACACACCTAAGGGCGTGTTTTTTTGCGGATGTCCATATCACTAGGGAAGAAATGGTGTTTTATGCTTGATCGACCATGCAAAGCATATCCGATGGTGACAATACTTTGTGCGCACCTCAACCTAGTTGAAACAGACTTGTGTGCAAAGTGGAGCCGCCATCGGATAAGTACTTGTTTAATTAACTTACTTAGGACCGTGTCTTTTCATGGTTGTGCATGTAACTAAGGCAAAAACGATATTCTATGCTTGATCGACAATGCAAAGCATACCCAATGGGCTCGATACTTTGCACACACCTTCAACTAGGTGGAATTGACTTACATGCAAAGTGGCATTCCCATAGCATAAGTGCTTGATTGGGTAACACACCTAGCAGCATGTTTTTTTACGGATGTGCATGACACTAAGGCAGAAATGGTATTTAATGCTCGATCGACCATGCAAATCATATCCGATGGACATAATACTTTTCCTATGCCTCAACCTAGGTGGTATTGAAATTTTATCAAAGAGGCACACCCATCTGATAAGTACTTGGTCAGATAACATACCTAAGGGCGTGTTTTTTTGCGGATGTGCATACCACTAGGGAAAAAACGGTGTATAATGCATGATCGACCGTGCAAATCATATCCGATGGTGACAATACTTTGCACACATCTCAACCTAGTTGAAACAGACTTGCGTGCAAACTGGAGCCCCCATCCGATAAGTACTAGTTTCAATAACACACCTAGGACCGTGTTTTTTCATGGTTATGCATGACACTAAGGCAAAATGGTGTTTTATGCTTGATGGACAATGCAAAGCATATTCGATGGGCACAATACTTTGCACACACCTTCAACTAGATGGAATCGACTTACATGCAAAGTGGCACGCCCATCCCATAAGTGCTTGATCAGATAACATACCTAGTAGCGTGTGTTTTTACGGATGTGCATGACACTAAAGCAAAAATAGTATTTAATGCTCGATCGACCATGCAAAGGATATCCGATGGGCACAAAACTTTTCGTATGCCTCAACCTAGGTGGTATTGAAATGTTCTCAAAGAGGTACACCCATCCGATAAGTACTTGGTCAGATAACACACCTAAGGGCATGTTTTTTTGCGGATGTCCATATCACTAGGGAAGAAATGGTGTACAATGTGCGATCGACCATGCAAAGCTTATCCGATGGTGACAATACTTTGCACGCACCGCAACCTAGTTGAAATGGACTTGTGTATAAAGTGGAGCCCCCATCCGATAAGTACTTGTTTGATTAACACACTTGGGACCGTGTTTTTTCATGGTTGTGCATGTAACTAAGGCAAAAACGGTATTTTATGCTTGATCGACAATGCAAAGCATATCCGATGGGCACCATACTTTGCACACACCTTCAACTAGGTGGAATTGAATTACATGAAAAGTGACATTCCCATCGCATAAGTGCTTGATCGGATAACACACCTAGCAACGTGTTTTTTTACAGATGTGGATGACACTAAGGCAAAAATGGTATTTAATGCTCGATCGATCATGCAAAGCATATCCGATGGGCACAATACTTTTTGGATACCTAAACCTAGGTGGTATTGAAATGTTCTCAAAGAGGCACACCCATCCGATAAGTACTTGGTCAAATAACATACCTAAGGGCGTGTTTTTTTGCGGAGGTGCATACCACTAGGAAAAAAACGGTGTATAATGCATGATCGACCATGCAAATCATATCTGATGGTGACAATACTTTGCACACACCTCAACGTAGTTGAAAAGGACTTGCTTGCAAAGTGGAGCCCCCATCCGATGAGTACTTGTTTGAATAACACACCTAGGACCGTGTTTTTTCATGGTTGTGCATGACACTAAGGCAAAAACGGTGTTTTATGCTTGATTGATAATGCAAAGCATATCCGATGGGCATAATACTTTGCACAAACCTTCAACTAGGTGGAATTGACTTACATGAAAAGTGGCATGCCCATCCCATAAGTGCTTGATCGGATAACATACCTAGCAACATGGTTTTTTACAGATGTGCATGACACTAGAGCAAAAATAGTATTTAATGCTCGATCGACCATGCAAAGGATATCCGATGGGCACAACAATTTTGTACACCTCAACCTAGGTGGTATTGAAATGTTCTCAGTGAGGCACACCCATCCGATAAGTACTTGGTCAGATAACACACCTAATGGCGTGTTTTTTAATGGATGTCCATATCACTAGGGAAAAAATGGTGTATAATGCATGATCGACCATGCAAAGCATATCCGATGGTGACAATACTTTGCACACACCTCAACGTAGTTGAAACGGACTTGCGTGCAAAGTGAAGCCCCCATCCGATAAGTACTTATTTGAATAGCACACATATGGCCGTGTTTTTATATGGTTGTGCATGACACAAAGGCAAAAACGGTGTTTTATGCTTGATCGACAATGCAAAGCATATCCGATGGGCACAATACTTTGCACACACCTTCAACTAGGTGGAATTGACTTACATGCAGAGTGGCATTCCCATTGCATAAGTACTTGATCGGATAACACACCTAGCAGCGTGTATTTTTATGGATGTGCATGAGACTAAGGTAAAAATGATATTTAATGCTCAATCGACCATGTAAAGCATATCCGATGGGCACAATACTTTTCCTACACCTTAACCTAAGGCATTTTATATCCATGACACAAAGGCAAAAACGGTATTTTATGCTTGATCGACAATGCAAAGCATATCCGATGGGCACGATACTTTGCACACACCTTCAACTAGGTGGAATTGACTTACATGCAAAGTGGAATTCCCATCGCATAAGTGCTTGATCGGATAACACACCTAGCAGCGTGTTTTTTTAGGATGTGCATGACACTAAGGCAAAAATGGTATTTAATGCTCGATCAACCATGCAAAGCATATCCGATGGGCACAATACTTTTCCTATACCTCAACCTAGGTGGTATTGAAATGTTCTCAAAGAGGCACACCCATCCGATAAGTACTTGGTCAGATAACATACCTAAGGGCGTGTTTTTTTGCAGATGTGCATACCACTAGGGAAAAAACGGCGTATAATGTGTGATCGACCATGCAAATCATATCGGATGGTGACAATACTTTGCACACACCTCAACGTAGTTGAAGCGGACTTGCGTGCAAAGTGGAGCCCCCATCCGATGAGTACCTATTCGAATAACACACCTAGGACCGTGTTTTTTCATGGTTGTGCATGACACTAAGGCAAAAACGGTATTTTATGCTTGATCGACAATGCAAAGCATATCCGATGGGCACAATACTTTGCACACACCTTCAACCAGGTGGAATTGACTTACATGCAAAGTGGCATTCCCATCGCATAAGTACTTGATCGGATAACACACCTAGCAGCGTGTTTTTTTTACGGATGTGCATGACACGAGCAAAAATAGTATTTAATGCTCGATCGACCATGCAAAGCATATCCGATGGGCACAACACTTTTATCACACCTCAACCTAGGTGGTATTGAAATGTTCTCGAAGAGGCACACCCATCCGATAAGTACTTGGTCAGATAACACACCTAAGGGCGTGTTTTTTTACGGATGTGCATATCACTAGGGAAAAAATGGTGTATAATGCGTGATCGACCATGCAAAGCATATCCGATGGTGACAATACTTTGCATGCATCTCAACCTAGTTGAAACGAACTTGCGTGAAAAGTGGAGCCCCCATCCAATAAGTACTTGTTTGATTAACACACTTAGGACCGTGTTTTTTCATGGTTGTACATGACACTAAGGCAAAAACGGTGTTTTATGCTTGATCGACAATGCAAAGCATATCCGATGGGCACAATACTTTGCACACACTCTCAACTAGGTGGAATTGACTTACATGCAAAGTGGCACACGCATCCCATTAGTGCTTGATTGGATAACATACCTAGTAGGCTCATATTTTTTTACAGATGTGCATGACACTAGAGAAAAAATACTATTTAATGCTCGATCGACCATGCAAAGGATAACTTGGCATGTCCATCTGATGAGTAGTTGATCGGATAACTTCTCCCACCAATAAATTAAGTACTAATTAAAAATTATATTAAATGAGCAGATTATTAAAAAGAGACTAATATTTATGTAATTGTTGCTACTACAGTTGCTTGCGAAGGACTCTCACAAAGGAGATGGCTATAAATTTTGTTCCAGGGATGGATGTGATTTTATGTAGCAAAAGAGAAGTAGTTGCATTTGCTACAATCCATGATAGTGATCCCAATTCAGTTTGCCACTTTCGACGAAGACTTGGCGAAGATAAGGTGGCAGTTACTGTATCAAAGATTCTTAGCGCACATGTTGAGCTAAAGTATAAATGTGGAGATATGGAAACACTTGGAGATGTTATGCCCTACAATACATCCAACAAATCATTTATAGCATGGGACAAAGATGAGACTTATGGAACAGACATTATCAAGAATACAAAGTGCACCACCTTGGATTTTACTATAGGGGACATTTTACAAATGAGATCATTTGCAAATAAGACTGTAGCAGAAGGTGAAGTATTGGGATTTGAACAAGTGGAGCAATGGTCATTTGCACAGATGAGGATTCTAAAAGTCACTGATGATGGTATGGTTGATAACATAACATCCTTATGTGATCCCTACTATGAGGTAGGCAAGAATATGAGATGGAGCATGCAATTTTTAAACATGAGAAAGAGACATATGGTTTTCAATGATAAAGACAACGTATACTACAATATCAAAGGACCTAAAAAGTGTGCCCATGTGCCAGGCTCTATCACTTCAAATGTGGATGATTTCAATATACTCAATTATAGAAGTGACATCTTATCTGGAGTGGATGAGTTCATTGGTTCCGAGAAACAAAATGATTTTAGAAGCGAAGCCTTATCTGGGGTGGATGAATTCTTGCACAGTGAGAAGGGCAAAGGTTTCAATAGCGATGTCTTGTCAAGTGTGGATGATTTCATGCATATTAACAAACCTGGTGTCAATCAAGCTTGTGGATTTGTGAAAGCCATGCAAGATGTCCCAATGAGTGATGTTCTCTCAGGAGTGGAAGAGTTTCAAGGTTCTCAATACTCTCGTAGAATATTGAATTCATTGAATGGTCCTAAGAGTATGTTAAAAACGAGGATGAGATCAACAGAGGATTATTCAATATTTAACTTTGATTGTGATATGGACAAGGATGCAACGACCAATCATGGATGCTTGGTTACAAACAAATGTGAGGAGAAGAAGTGCATAAATACAATGCACGAGGAACGAAAACGGTCATACATATGCATGAAGAGAAAGCGAATTCAGGCAGATCCACAAAAGCAACCAAAGAGGAAGAGAGTAATGAAGGAGGAGAACATGTTAAATGCATTGGGATATCTATGTTGCAAGCGAAAATGTATGCGCTTCATTGATCTTGCAGACATCAGGGAATGTAGAGGACATGTGTGGCAAAGAAGAGGAAGCGAAAGAAATGAATACCTTCTCACAAGTCTCTCTTGCTTTCTTTAGAATGGCAATAAAAGGCTGAGTTCAAGACAAAAGGTAAAACCTCTCGTAAATGGAAAAAGGATTTGCAATAAGGCATATCGCAATATTACTGTATTATCCCATGGTACATATTGGGATTTAGTCACCAAGGCAAAGGGCGGCAACAAATTTAGCATTCACGGTAATAGAGGAAGGTCCAAATCAAGAATCTCAACTGTCAGGGTAGCAGCAATTTTGCAAGACTTCATACATGAAAATGCTTTACCTCAACCCCATATATCTAGCAAACTCCCTAACAGTGACGCGATCACTGAAATGCACCTTCCAATGGGCTTGACAAAGCTCAAAGTATTTGACTCTATTGTAGAAAAGCAAAGGCAAAGAGGGGATGTCGGATATGTTAAAATACCAAGGAGGCAAAAAAAGTCAAAGTGCAATGTCTATGATGATTTAAAGCGAGCGATTGAGAGTGCAACATGTCCAAATCAAAGGGAATTATACAAAAAAAACCAAAAATCTCATCATGACCTTATTCGACATTCCAGACAAAAATATGCATTTTGGAAGGAGCAAGCTATTTTGCATCCTAATGACTACATGTGCCTTATTGTAGATGGCATGGATCAGAATACAACAACATTGCCTCGTTTTGTTGCCACTCCACCTAAATTACAAGGAAAGCACTTTCTAAAGACACATCTATGTGGAGTGTTAGTGCATGGAATTAAGTTGTTTGCAGATATATGGATTGATTCCTTGCATCTACATGATAGCAATCAAGTTGTAACATCTATTATGAAGGCAATTCGCAATGTACATGTAGAAAAAGGTCACCTACCACCGACTTTGAGAATACACGTCGATAATTGCTGGTGAGAAAATAAGAATGTACTCATGTTTGCATTCTGCTCCATGCTAATTGCTCATCGAATCTTCAATGAGGTCGAATGTGGATTTTTGTATGTTGGGCATACACATGAGGATATCGATCAGGTTTTTAGCACAGTCTCAAGGGAGCTTAAATGCAAGGATGTGGAGACAATAGATGACTTGGTAAGAAGATGTGGCAGGCAAGTTGGTGGTCGTAAGGAAAGTACAGTATGTGAGAGGCTCGAAAGAATGTATGATTGGAAGTGCTTCATTCTACCTTTCATACAAATGGGTGGTGATGCATTGACAGGTCATACCAATCCACACTACTTTCGTTTTTTTTTTGAAGATGAAAAACCCGTAATGCAATGGACACAGTATTCTCATGATACAAAATGGAATCCTGAAGAACCTTACAGTCTCTTAACTTCAATTCCCAGCAAGGAAAGGTATCCAACATGGGCTCCTATACAAGAATTTAATGAGAGGTCTAATTGTGAAATAGAAGGATTAAAAGCATTTATTACATACAAAGAGGAAATGCTCCGGAGATATCCTGATTCGAAGCCTACTTGGAGAGAACACACTACCACTATAATTAACAGGACACGAAATTTAATAAAGGACCTTGAGAGAATGCGAGGCTCAAAGGATGTCAAGGAAGAATGCAATATGTTTTGGCCAAATGTTCATAAAGATTTGTGCCCAGCTCTAGTCTTTGAAAATGAATTTGTATCATTACTCCCACATCCATATTGTGGACCGAAGAAGAGAGAGTTTATGCCACAAGTAGATGTAGAGGTCGATTGTTTTGTTGTGGTTCGGCCATCGGATGATGAATATGAGAATGTGAAGTTTTGGGTTGCAAAAGTAGTTGATGTGCAAAGAGATGACCAAGGGAGAGCTACAACATTTACAGCAGTATGGTATGAGCCAAAGGGCAGGAAGGAGAATATGGATAACAACACATTATATACTAATTGTATAATGAAGGAGTGGGTCCCAAATGATGAAGCGGTCTCTCAAATTTTGACGGAGACAATCATAGTGTCTTGGCATTCAAGGGCAAAGAAATCAAAGAAGCGCATGGGATATGAGGTAGAAGGAAAAATAAAAATACCACAACAAACTATTTTGCATATACACGAATTTTTAAGGATGCTCGCCATGGAGGAAGTAGAAGGAGACAGCACAAATGAAGAATTCCATGATTAAAGCTTTGTATTGAAGTCCATTGAAGGATTTTATTTGGGTACTAGGCAAGGAGCCAATCCAAGACAATTATAATCAGAGTCATCAGCTCCTATGTCAAATGAGAGTCAAAATATGCACTGGATGTCACCCAAGGGTCAAGGCTTGCCAAGACAATAGGGAGTTAATGCAAATGGCACCTGGCAAGGGACTATCACATTGAGCAATAAGACAATGGGAAGTCAATGCACCCAAGGGGCAAGGCTTGGCAAGATAACTTGTGGGAGTTAATGCAGATGGCACCTGTATTTTGCACTGGATGTCACCCAAGGGTCAAGGCTTGGCAAAACAATAGGGAGTTAATGCAGATGGCACCTGGCAAGGGACTATCGCATTGAGCAATAAGACAATGGGGAGTCAATGCACCCAAGGGGCAAGGCTTGGCAAGACAAGTGGGAGTCAAATTATGCAGATGGCACGAATTGAGGCTCTTTAAGAGCAACAATTTAAATTTTAAACATATGTTCAATCTATATCATTTTGGATATAAAGACTCTAGCTGAGAGCAACGTCTCTCAATGTAATCATATAATAATAGCTATTATACCTCTTTGGTTCAATACAAAACTTGGGTCTTATGGCATCATGTCTTCTTTCTATTTATTAAAAGTTTTAAAAAATTTGTGCATGACAATGTTATTTTCATGAAATATTTAAGTCTCCTTTCATGGATTTATAAATTTATCACATCAACGAAAAACGTCAAGGAAAAATATTAAAAATAATTAAATTAACAAATAACTTAAATATAGCTAGAATTTCTAATATAGAATTATTTCAAATTCTTGCATGTTGGTGCAAAAGTATAGATTGAAAAAACAATATTTTTATGTGAATATGATAGTGCCACAAAGTGAACTTTTGATTTGGGAAGGATATTTTTAGAAAGTAAAATTTTGATTTGGGAAGGATATTTTCACAAAGTAAAGTTTTCATTTGGGAAGGATTTTTGGGCTTCGTCCAAAAACAACACAGAAAGTCCAAAAAGTCTCATGTAACTACGCGAGAACCAGCTAACTCTACTTGTAAGCCCCCCATATGAGGAGAAGGCATTTGAGTAGCTCAGTTATCTGGTAGGTCCTAGTTTGGACACCAGATGGGGGCCATGTGTGGCTTGATGGCTGGACGGCTTTAGATAGAGTTGGCACACCGCCAACTAGGCTACATGCAAGTGCGGGAAGGCATCCCTTGATTGACTGCACTGAGGGTAGACGAAGCATTTCTGGAGGCAACCCACTCTCGGGTTGCGGGGCCCGTTTGGAGCCTCATATGATCCCGGATGGCTCTAGGCCAAACAGAGACCCTAGGTTAGTTACTTTGTTTTGTGCACCGATTCTATCATATGGTCGGTGGCCTATTTCAAGACCGACCCCTAGTCGACCATTTTGGGCAGACTGGGTCAGCCACCCAATTGAGCCTAACTGACTACAACTGGTGGCTATATAAGAGCAAGACTTCCATGAAGCCCATTTCATCACTGGCTACAACAACCCTGATTCCTTAGCATCCAGCCTCCATCTTCTACTGTTTCCAACTCACCATCAAAGCTTCTTTCACAGGAGCACACGGTTGGGAGGCAGCGCCATCTATTGTATCAGTTCCACAGTAATCAAATTTTTTATTCTCCATACTATCTGGTTTTCTCTCTTGTGTATGAGATCCTGTTATCTATTGAGCACAGACGTTGTATTATTTTCTTATAGACACCACAAACTTGGTTTGCTTTCTTGAGCTCCTTACCATGAACCAAGCTCTGATACCATGTAAAGATAGTGGGAGAGAAGAAAGGAGTCTCACTTGCGGCTTTCTCACATACACAATGGGGGAATACACACAAAGGTGGAGGTTGAAAACAGTTTTCCTCTTCTTAGTTGTGAAAGCCAAAAGAACTCTAGTACAAAGAAATAGAAGAACCCTATATGTGGGTCTCAAACCAAACTCAGCTATCTAAGATGGCATACTAACTGAGCCACGAACTAGAGTACATAAGGATAGCTGTCATCCAGCTATTATTTATGGGCGGTGTACCAATTGCATCTGTAGCTAACAAGTCGGTGACATAAATGCACAATGGTCACCCTGGCATATCACAAGTGGAGCTTAATATGTCAACATCCCTCTCCTCCTATCTTTTTAAATTTCGTTTTAAAAAATCATCTTTTCCCTGCCCCTTCCCTCTCCCATCCTCCTTTCCTCTTTTTTGTGTTAAAACTCTTGTTGTTGTGACAGCGCAAGGGACCTCTCCTCCAATTTTATCTCCCCCTTTCCCTTCTCTCTCTCTCTCTCTCTCTCTCTCTCTCTCTCTCTCTCTCTCTCTCTCTTCCTCTTCCCCTCCCCTCCCCTCTGCTCCCTCCTGCCCCCCCCCCCCCCTCTCTCTCTCTCTCTCTCTCTCTCTCTCTCTCTCTCTCCCCCCCCAATCCCTCTTCTAAGCTGTTCCAGATCAGCCTAAGTGAACCTCCAACTGGCACGTGGTATAATATTATTCCTCAACGAACGAGTTGTTCCAGGTCAGCTTAAGCAAACCTTCAACCGGCTCATTGACGTTTTTTGAAATATAGTTATAAGCTTTAGTAACATGCTTATAAATAAATACATATGCTAAAATTAAGAAAAACATACACACAAACATAAGCTTTTCCAAAAGTAAATCATTTCGTGCATCTTGTAATGTCTACTATTCCATTTTTCCAAAACTTGCTAGTATCTATCTATGATATTTCATGCAACTAGATTGAGATCTTAAGTTATGTAACTAAACTAAAATCCCAAGTCATGCAACTAACAAACTCTTTACCTAGTCCTAAGTGACAAGTCTTTCCAAAGAGTCTAGAGTCTAGACAAGCTAGAACTTAAATACTTCATGCAAAGACAACAAGGCAAAGCACCTACAGACATGTTTCCTTAATTAAAAAAAAAACTTATAGGTGCATCTATTTGCGCATCTATAGACCCGCGTCTAAAGGGTGTCTATATAACAGACAGATGCACCTATAGATGTGCAAATAGACACCCTACTAGAAAATTTTAAAAAAATAGAGAGACATGTGCATAGACACGTTTATAGATGCACAACTAGATGCCCTGCTAGAAATTAAAAAAAAACAGAGAGACACATACATGGATGCATTTATAGATGTGCTTATAGACACTCTACAGAATATTTTTTGTTAATAAAAGCATAATTTCTTGTGGTTGAATAGAATGCTGTGTATGTTGTGTATGCTATGTAGTTACAAGAATCCTATTCCCACATTGTGCAGTTCAATTCTTACAGCCAATTGCATTTTAATTAGCACGATTGCAAGCACTTCTATAGCCAATGACTACAATTCCGAATAAAACATTACAACTCCAAAAACATTTAGTTCACAAGGCATTCATTGATAGAATGTTGCACAAGGAAATTGAAAGCCAAAAAAATAAAAGGAGTGTATTAATTCATAGCTCAAAAAGTGCTTGTATGTACATATAGCACGAAGCCAAGCCACGTCCTATGGCTTCAAGTACAAAAAATAAGACGAGTGTATATATAAGAGAGGCATTAAGCCAAGCCAGTGGCTTCAAGGACAAAAAAGAGTAGCTAGCACTACTTCTACGACTACTCTAAGTTCTCCGCGTCCTCGCTCCCTTGTTTGCTCCCTTGTTTGCTCCCTTCTTCACTCCCTTCTTCCTCATCTTCTTCCTCCTAATCAACCGTAGGGCCCTATAAACAAGGGACAACATGTATCAATGTATGAAAAATCAAATCTTTACTTACAATATTTGTTGAGATATTGAGCTCCACTCGTGATATGCCAGGGTGACCGTTGTGCATTTATGTCATCGACTTGTTAGCTACAGATGCGGTTGGTACACCGCTCATGAATAATAGCTGGATGACAGCTATCCTTATGTACTCTAGTTCATGGCTCAGTTAGTATGCCACCTTAGTTAGCTGAGTTTGGTTTGAGACCCACATATAGGGTTCTTCTATTTCTTTGTACTAGAGTTCTTTTGGCTTTCACAACTAAGAAGAGGAAAACTCTTTTCAGCCTCCACCTTTGTGTGTATTCCTCCATTGTGTATGTGAGAAAGCCGCAAGTGAGACTCCTCCCTTCTCTCCCACTATCTTTACATGGTATCAGAGCTTGGTTCATGGTAAGGAGCTCAAGAAAGCAAACCAAGTTTACAGTGTCCTGGTAAGAGGACCAGTGTTGCTTTCCTTTTTCGAGTTTGGGAGCAAATCTCTGCAGGTAGCAGAGCCGAAAAGTGCAAGAGTGCATTGTCTCAGATTGAGACACCCTTCACGGTGTGGCGAGAGGGCTATATATGATGCGAGAGGACTTTATTTTTCTGATTCAAGGCCATTTCGGGGCCCATTTTGGAGGCAAAATTTCTTCGCAAGCACTGAGAAAAAGGCCCTGTTTTTGCTGTGCAACCACTGCTCTGCAGGTTGATGAAAAGTTACCGCAGAAAATTCAATCGTATGCCTATGCGTAGAGATATTGGGAGTTACAGAATCATCCTCATTGCCTGTTCATGCAAAATCGTCACTAGGAAGTGACTGTGTGGTCAAATACCACTTTCGTCAGTTTTGCAGATTTGCCCTTGTGAGGCAGAAGTTTTTTTTTTTGCAGTGATAGAATATTTTGCAGTGTTCTGTAATGGCATCTGATTCTCTTTCACAGATTGTCATTGAAAAGCTTGATAAGAACAACTTCCAAGCATGGAAGTTTAGAATGACGAATTTTCTTATGGGAAAAGGCTATTGGGAGTTCATTATAGGAAATGAAGAAGAACCAGTTCTTCCTAATGTTCCTAATCAACAAGAAATGGAGGCATTTAAGGGATAGCATGAGAGAGCCAGAAAAGTTATGTACTAGCTGTCTATTAGTATTTTAGATTCTATGATTGTGCATATTCAGGATGCAAGTACGCCAAAGGAGGCATGGGATACTTTGGCAAAAATGTACAGCACAAATACACAAGCCAGGAAAATGTAGCTCAAGCAGGAGTTGCACAACGTGCAGAGAGAAAATATGAGCATCAATGACTACCATATGAAGGTGAAGAAAATTACAGAGGCACTTGCTTCCATTGGGTCGCTAGTGGAAGATGATGATTTAGTTTCTGTGACCTTGAATGGTCTAGGAAAGGATTATGCACAGTTCCAGACATCCATTGCCATCCGTGAAAAATTTCTTGATTTTGAGGAGTTGTTTGCTCTTCTAATTTCTGAAGAGCAGAGAAATGGTGGTGCATCTTCTTCAGGAGGAATTTCAAAAGAAACTATCTTCTACTCAAATGCTGGAAGAGGTAGAGGTAGAGGTAGAGCAGGCCGATCTCGAGGCCATGGTAGAAATCAGAATATGCAGCAAACTCAAGAAAACCAGTCCTATGGAGGAGGACGTGGTAACTCTAAAGGCAGGGGGAGCCAAAGAGGTCGTGGTGGATGGTAGAGAGGCCAAAATGCAAACGGCAATGTTGAATGCTACTATTGTGGTAAAATGGGTCATATGGCTAAAGACTACTATAAAAAGTAGAATGACATCATGAATGGAAAATTGCAGTAAGGGAATTATGCACCTTCTAGTAGATAGGGTGATGACAGAAATGAGCATCTGTTTATGGTGCAACACATGACCAATTCTATGACAAGTGCAGAAGAAAGCAATGATGTGTGGTATGTTGACTCAGGTGCATCAAACCACATGACAGGTCATGCAGAATGGATGCAGGATGCAAGGGAAATGGAAAGACCAGGATTTGTGGAGACTAGTGATGATACTACACATCCTACTGTGCAGATTGGTAAAATTCCTTTGTCTGATGTATTTCATGTCCTGAATATCACCAAGAACCTAGTTTCTATTGGTCAAATGGTTGAGCAGGGCTTGCAGGTCAGATTTAATCCTCATGGATGCTTTGTTGAGGATATGAAAAATAACGGTCGCTTGATAGCAAAAGGAAAGAAGAAGGGTAGGATGTTTATGTTGGATGCGAACATGCCTGAATTGAGTGCAATAATGTTTGCACATGGGACCAGTGTAGTTGCAGATATTGATATCTAGCATAAATGCATTGGTCATGTTAATGTACAGCGACTTAAATCAATGCAGGCCCAAAATATTGTTGCAGGATTGCCTAAATTCAAGGTTACAGAAATGCATAAGGTATGTGAATCACTACAAGGCATAGGCCATTTTCCGACGGAAATACCGACGCTTTTTACATTAATTTTTTTTTTTCACGGGCGCAAAGGTCGCTATAAAAGTCGCTAAAAGCGTCGAAAAAGGAGCGTCGCTATAAACCGTCGCTATATAGTGACGCTGTTAATCGTCGCTATATAGCGACGATGCAAACGTCACTATATAGCGACACTGTTAATCGTCGCTATATAGCGACACTAGTAAACATCACTATATAGTGACCATTAATAGAAGTAAAAAAAAAGGGTTAGTGGGGCTAAACAGGGCTTCCTTTTGGCCCTGTTTAGCCCCACTAATCCTTTTTTTTTTTTGTAATTACAAAAGAAAGTTTTTTATAACAAAATTTCCCTTGCTTGCAGGGTGATACAAAATTGTTCTTGTGAAATGATGAGGAAAAAATGCATATACATATACAACAGTGTTTGTAACAAAATTACCCTGTGAAAGGGCGATACAAAATTGCTCAAACGAGTGGATATACAAAATGCTACTACCACTACTCATCCGAATCCGAATCATCTTCATCTTGTTGGCCTGTTCCTTGGTCCTCGACACCTGCGTCTTCTCCCTCGTCCTCGGCACCTGCGTTCGATCCTTGCCCCTGTTGATCGCTCGCCTTCGATGATGGGACGCTTGAGCTTTGACCCTAAGAGTGAACCATATAAATAAAAAATTAGATTGGAACTTAAATTAAAAAGTGAGATTACAAATAGGAGTAAACTTATACCGTGCGAGTAGCCACCTCAGCCCAATCGACTGTCGCTCCCATTGCCTCTTGCTCAATGAACCACGGCTTTGTTCCTATCCGAAATGCGTGCCGCGTCTCTGCATCCGTAGGAAGACGACCCATCGCAGCTTGCTGTGGATCCAATTTACGAGAGTTAGAGTTAGCTAAAGTGCATGTAATATGTAAGTAAGACAAATAGAACAATACATTAAATGGGAAGAAGTAGACTTACCACGGTTGCCTCGAACGCATACCGTCCGCCTGCACCAAAGTGCGAAGTACCTACGACGTCCAGCCATCTCTTCGCAGCCCTCTATGTTGCTTCTTGAAGTACTTCCAATCAGCTTTGTCTGCCCAGCTAGGTTTAGCCAACCCCTTTGTAATGGAAGTACGCAAGGTTGATCTACGATGCTTTAGGACCAAACCCATGTGCTCGAGCATATAATTGTCATTAAACTCCACATTTGGCGGATTAGGGTATCTTTGTTTTAACTCATCGATCACCGCCTGCTTCTTTTGGGCATCTTGATACCGCCAATCGGTATTTATGCCGCTCTTGAAGTGATGACTCATCAACCTCCTCATGGCGGCCATCACTGCTTTGCCCTTTTTGTCTTCTATTATCTCTTTGGCAGATGTGATTTGATAGGAGAGATCCCTTGATGAGTAAGGGGGACTGACGGTAGCAGAGTCTGAAGGAGTGGAAGCTGCGCGACCGCTTCCGGATCGAGGAGTAGCAGTGGGAGTAGGAGAGGGAAAGGGACCTGACTGATACTGTGTCTCCGGACCAAGTGGAGACCTAAAGGAGCGTGAGTGTGCTGACTCGTCTACATCTCCTGAGTCAGCACAACATGAGCCGCCCATCCTACTCTTCCTTCCCTTGCGGGAGGCATGCGTAGGTGATGATCCCGCAGTCGAAGGGGCGCGAGGGGATGGTTGGGCAGTACGTCCACCCGTCGGTGTAGGGGAAGGAATTGCGGAGGTCCTCTGAGAGAGCAGAGAGAAGAATCTTACTGCCTCTTCATCGCTCATTTGCGCTACAAACTCGTCGGGAGTCTCGACAAAGCCATGCGCAGCTAGCAAAGGAGTTCCCCGAGGGGTAGTCACAGTGCTACGTGGAAGAGGGGTCAGACCAGGGGTAGTCGCAGTGCTAGGACCGAGAGGAGTCAGACCAGGGGTAGTCCTCGGGGTAGTCGCCTGAGAGGAATCAAAGTCCTCTGGAGCATATAGATCGTAAGCTCTCCTCCTACGAGGCTGTCCGTACTCGTCGGATGAGCGACGTGATCCCATGTCTAACATAGACACAAACACGAAAACAAAAAACAAAAAACAAACATAAGCATTCTCATAGGCATAGGCATAGGCAAGAAGAAAGAAGAGGAAAAGGAAAGAAGAGGGAAAGGAAAGAGGGAAAGAAGAGGGAAAGGAAAGAGGGAAAGAAGATGGAAAGGAAAGAAAAGAATGAGAATGAGGAAACAGAGAATGAGAGAAGGGGGAAATAGAGAAGGGGAAAGAGATGAGGGAAGCATAAGCTCATGCTTATGCTCATGCGGAAAAAGAGAAGGAGCTTATGCATAAAAAGAGAAGGAGCTTATGCGGAAATAGAGAATGAGAGAAGCTTATGTTCATGCGGGAAAAGAGAAGGAGCTTATGCAGAAATAGAGAATGAGTTTCCGCATAAGCTTCTCTCCTTCTCTTTTTCCGCATAAGCTCCTCTTTCTCTTTTTCCGCATAAGCTCCTCTTTCTCTTTTTCCGCATGAGCATGAGCTTATGCTTAAGTTTCCGCATAAGCTATGCTTATGCATGAGCTTATGCGGAAATAGAGAATGAGACAAGCTTATGCTCATGCGGAAAAAGAGAAGGAGCTTATGCGGAAATAGAGAATGAGTTTCCGCATAAGCTTCTCTCCTTCTCTTTTTCCGCATAAGCTCCTCTTGCTCTTTTTCCGCATAAGCTCCTCTTTCTCTTTTTCCGCATGAGCATGAGCTTATGCTTAAGTTTCCGCATAAGCTATGCTTATGCATGAGCTTATGCGGAAATAGAGAGAGAATCTCTCTATTTCCGCATAAGCTCATGCATAAGCATAGCTTATGCGGAAACTTAAGCATAAGCTCATGCTCATGCGGAAAAAGAGAAAGAGCTCCCTTATGCGGAAAAAGAGCAAGAGGAGCTTATGCGGAAAAAGAGCTTATGCTTCTCTCATTCTCTATTTCCGCATAAGCTCATGCATAAGCATAGCTTATGCGGAAACTTAAGCATAAGCTCATGCTCATGCGGAAAAAGAGAAGGAGCTTATGCGGAAAAAGAGAAAGAGGAGCTTATGCGGAAAAAGAGAAGGAGAGAAGCTTATGCAGAAACTCATTCTCTATTTCCACATAAGCTCCTTCTCTTTTTCCGCATGAGCATAAGCATAAGCTCATGCTCATGCATGAGCATACTCCTTCTCTTTTTCCGCATGAGCATAAGCATAAGCTCATGCTCATGCATGAGCATAAGCATGAGCTTATGCTCATGCGGAAAAAGAGAAGGAGCTTATGCATAAAAAGAGAAGGAGCTTATGTGAAAATAGAGAATGAGAGAAGCATAAGCTTCTCTCATTCTCTATTTCCGCATAAGCTCACGCATAAGCATAAGCTTATGCGTAAACTTAAGCATAAGCTCATGCTCATGCATGAGCATAAGCATAAGCATAAGCTCATGCTTATGCTCATGTGGAAAAAGAGAAGGAGCTTATGCGGAAAAGGAGAAGGAGCTTATGCGGAAATAGAGAATGAGATCCGCATAAGCTTCTCTCATTCTCTATTTCTGCATAAGCTCACGCATAAGCATAAGCTTATGCGTAAACTTAAGCATAAGCTCATGCTCATGCGGAAAAAGAGAAGGAGCTTGTGCATAAAAAGAGAAGGAGCTTATGCGGAAATAGAGAATGAGAGAAGCATAAGCTTCTCTCATTCTCTATTTCCGCATAAGCTCACGCATAAGCATAAGCTTATGCGTAAACTTAAGCATAAGCTCATGCTCATGCATGAGCATAAGCTCATGCTTATGCTCATGCGGAAAAAGAGAAGGAGCTTATGCATAAAAAGAGAAAGAGGAGCTTATGCGGAAAAAGAGAAGGAGCTTATGCGGAAATAGAGAATGAGAGAACCATAAGCTTCTCTCATTCTCTATTTCCGCATAAGCTCATGCATAAGCATAAGCTTATGCATAAACTTAAGCATAAGCTCATGCTCATGCATGAGCATAAGCATGAGCTTATGCTCATGCGGGAAAAGAGAAGGAGCTTATGCATAAAAAGAGAAAGAGGAGCTTATGCGGAAAAAGAGAAGGAGCTTATGCGGAAATAGAGAATGAGAGAAGCATAAGCTTCTCTCATTCTCTATTTCCGCATAAGCTTATGCATAAGCATAAGCTTATGCGGAAACTTAAGCATAAGCTCATGCTCATGCATGAGCATAAGCATGAGCTTATGCTCATGCGGAAAGAGAGAAGGAGCTTATGCATAAAAAGAGAAAGAGGAGCTTATGCGGAAAAAGAGAAAAAGAGAAGGAGCTTATGCGAAAATAGAGAATGAGAGAAGCATAAGCTTCTCTCATTCTCTATTTCCGCATAAGCTCATGCATAAGCATAAGCTTATGCGGAAACTTAAGCATAAGCTCATGCTCATGCGGAAAAAGAGAAGGAGCTTATGCATAAAAAGAGAAAAAGGAGCTTATGCGGAAATAGAGAATGAGAGAAGCATAAGCTTCTCTCATTCTCTATTTCTGCATAAGCTCATGCATAAGCATAAACTTATGTGGAAACTTAAGCATAAGCTCATGCTCATGCATGAGCATAAGCTCATGCTTATGCTCATGCGGAAAAAGAGAAGGAGCTTATGCATAAAAAGAGAAAGAGGAGCTTATGCGGAAAAAGAGAAGGAGCTTATGCGGAAACTTAAGCATAAGCTCATGCTCATGCTCATGCTCATGCGGAAAAAGAGCTTATGCGAATGAGAGAAGGGGGAAATAGAGAAGGGGGAATGAGAGAAGCATAAGCATAGGAGAATAAGAGGGAAAGGAAATAGAGAATAAGAGGGAAAGGAAAGAGAGAAGGGAAAAGAGATGAGGGGGAAAGAGAGAAGGGGGAAAGAGAGAATAAGAGAAGACAGAAAAAAGAGAAGGGGGAAAAAGGAGAAAAAGAGAAGGGGGAAGAAGGAAAGAGAGAGAGGGGAAGAGAGGGTTCCTACGCCCATCGCTGCAGCTAGCGCTTAAGGCGCTAGCTGCAGGCCAATGCAAATAACAAAAATAGTAAATGGAAAGAAGAGGAAGCACTTACCTGTAAAAGTATGTCCCGCTCAGTATAGTGGACTGGCCCTACAAAAGAGAGAGTATGTCCTGCTCGGTGTAGTGGACTGGCCCTACAAAAGAGAGAAAACAACCCATTTTTTCAAATAAGATGTTAGTGGAAAGAGGAGATTACAAAAGAAACTTCTTGAAGGGAGGAGATTGAGGAGACAAGGAAAGGAGGAGATTGAGGAGACAAGGAGAAAGAGAAGGAAGAGAAATACAGAAAAAAGAGGTGAGTTTTCTTTCTTTCTTTCTTGAAATCTCGTTTTTTGTTTCAATCCTTTCAAATCAAGCATGAAAACTAGTTTACAGGTTTAGCAATACAAGTAGAAACACTCACAAAACTAAAGCTAACAAACAAACAACCTACATTGTTGAAACAAACTCACCTCTTGAAGAACTTTCTTTCAGGAAACCAAAGAGTGAAAAGGAGAGAGAGGGAGTACAAGAGGTAGGAGAAGGGTGAGGAGTGGAAAATAGAGTGGGAGGTTGCTTGGAATAGATGGGAGGTCGTCGAAAATAGGTGGGAGGAGATTTTGGGTTGCTTACTTGAGAGATTAGGGAATGGATTGAGCAAAACACCGCGCGTTTTGGCGTTTCGGGTTTTAACCCACAGCATCGCTATATAGCGATGCTTATTCGTCGCTATATAGCGACGTTTTTAATTAAAAATGTCGCTATATAGCGATGGAACAGAGCGTCGCTATATAGCGACGCTTACTGTTCATTTTTTTTATATGGCCTCAAGTGAAGCTCAAACATGCTATGCTTATAATTGTCAATATCTCCTCTTACTATATAGCCTTACTATATAGGATTTTTTGTTTCAATCCTTACTATATAGCGACGTCATTCTTTTTATATGGCCTCAAGAGAAGCTCAAATTAAACATGCTATGCTTATAATTGTCAATATCTCCTCTTCATGCTTATGTTGTGATTTTATAAGTGTAGATGGAAGGGATGAGTGGAAGCTCATCCGATGATGCGCCAACGCCCGGGAGCATGAAGTGGCTTACGGAGAGGTTATACTGTCATTGCACTCATTGCAAGCGAGAAGTACGACATCAACGTCGTATTATCATGTGCCACTTGCAGATGTATGGGGAGGAGCCGGAACCAGTACCCCCCGTTGGTGTTGCACATGTTGATGGATCATCGGTAAGTCAAAGCTATTTAAGTTCGCAATCTTATTGTATACGAGGAAATAGAAGATCTTATATTTACACGAATGAGCTTATGACAGGATGAGGAGGGTGACGAGGGTACACATATACCTTCTCACTTTCAACAAGACTATAGTCTCCCGGATGACGACGAGGGTATGGTCGACATGATGGATTCCATTTTTAGGGGCACTACATCCCACGTACACGTGATGTCAGAGTCTGAGGTCAAAATGCGAGAGTTGCAATCAACACAATTGTACGAGGGTGCTAGGATGTCTAAACTACGTGCTTGTCTCTCAATCTTGAATCTACAAGTACAGTATGGGTGGTCGGATACAAGTGTCTCGGCCTTAATGAGGTTAGCCCTTGCATTAATTTGACTCATTATTTGGATATTGTTTGTTTTGAGAATCATCATTTGGATAGTGTCTTTGTCATAGGTTGCTCCAGAAGATGTTGCCTGCACCAAATACCATGCTCGCATCAAGAGATGAAGCGAAAAAGATGTTAACAATGGTGGGTATGGATTATGATACCATCCATGCTTGCCGTAATGATTGTATTCTCTTTCATCATGAGCATGGAGATTTGGCTAGTTGTCCAAAGTGTGGGGAACAATGATATAGAGATGACTTGCAGGGTGAGCGGATATCGGTAAAGGTCTTAAGACACTTTCCCATCATTGCAAGAATACAACACATGTTTCGATGCAAATCCATAGCGGAGTTGATGACATGGCATGCATCTCATCGGTCCTCTGATCACACATTGAGGATTCCCGCAGATTGTGCAGCTTGGAAGCACATAGATAATCAGTGGCCAGACTTTGCGAGAGAGCCACGCAACTTACATCTTGGGCTAGCCATGGACGGCGTGAATCCTTTCGGGTTACGCTCGACATCTTGGTCGACATGGCCCATAGTCGTGGTGAATTACAATATCCCACCATGGCTAACAATAAAAAAGGGACACCTCATGCTTGCACTACTTGTGCCAGGAAAGTACAAGGCAAAAAACATGGACGTGTACATGGCACCTTTGATAGAGGAGTTATAGATATTATGGAGAGGAGTGCAGGTCTTTGATATTTCCAGAGCTCCTAAGCATACCAATGATATTTTGGTCAGGGGTATCTTGATGTGGACCATGCATGACTACCCAGGATATGGAGAGTGCGCAGGTACGTGGTTATGTCTTTACATGTACAATGAGGGATTATGCTTTTTTTACTCTCTTTTGCACGCATGTCTTGTACTAACATATTCATGCATGCGTGCAGGACTTGTTACAAGTGGGTACCATGCTTGTCCTGTTTGTGGACCCGCTCTGAAATCGCTTGCACGCTACTCCAAACATATGAGGAAAAATGTTTATGAAGGTCATGCTCGATACCTTCCGCTTAACCATCTCGCACGTGGAGGTCAGCTTGATCCACCACCATCATATTTGAAAGCAAGTGATTGGATTCAAGCTTAGAGGGAGAATGGAGAGGAACCTCCTCCTGGTATGAAGAGGCTATCGATCTTTCACGAGCTTCCTTATTGGGGTCAGTTACAAATCAATCATCTCTTGGATCCCATGCATATCTTCAAGAATGTGGGGGCTACCATTTGGGCACACTTGGTTGGTTCCAAGGACTCGAGAGGAGTGCGAGAAGACTTGCGTGCTATGAATAGGATGTCTCGTTTGTGGCCCCAAGTGCATGCTTTGGGAAAAGTTGTCCTCCCGAAAGCAACGTGGATCCTCTCTACGAGGGAGGAGGCAGCGATCAAGGCAGACATTGCCTCTTTTCAAACACCGACAGGGTACGTGCGTTGCTTGAAAGGAGCATTTTCAAAGGACAATAAGCTTAGTGGCCTCAAGTCCCATGATTGGCACAAGGTCTTACAGGTATTCTAAGTAGAATTAGTGTACCGATAATAGTGATGTGTTAGCGTAATTATTATTATGTTATATTGTTGACATGATTTCATTGTTGCTTTGATGGTTCATCCTTCCAATTACAATAAAAGGGTGCTTACAAGAAGATGTTAGAAATGCTATATTCAAGATCTGTGGTATTGTGAGGTATGCTTACTATCAATTCGCATTATGTATTTTCTTCATGGACATGTGAAATAGGTGGATATCTCAAAAAGAGATCTCTATATCGAGCATCGAGAAGGCTAGGGTGGAATCCATCGAAGCCGTATGCTTGCTTGAGAAGCACTTTCCCTCAAGCATTATGACAACTCAAGTCCACTTGCTTGTGCACATAGTTGATGAGGTGTCTATAGCAGGTACCGTTCATAATCGATGGATGTTTTTTCTCGAGCGGTTTATGAAAACTTTAAAGGGGTTTGTAAGACAAAGAGCAAGACCAGAAGCAAGCATGGTAGAGGGATGGCTTGTGCAAGAGTCATTAGTATATATCACAGACTTTCTTGCATCCACGGATCCTGATATGCCACAAGTTTGGCACAACAAGGATGATGATCGCATCATTGGCGAGGTCCCCCAAGGAAAAGGGATTGAAAGAAAGATGAGCGAAGAGCAAATGGAGAAATTCAATAAGTTTTGTATCCTCAATAGCCCTGAGATGCAGAAGTGGATTGAGAGATATGAAGTGGCCAAAGCAGAAAGAATAAATGCAAGGACGAGATTCAGAGTAATGTACAGGCGATCACAACCATATCCACGATATCTGGCTCTTCTCCCTACTCACATGTCACTTGATTGGCTACAACTGGCTGTACGTAAAGCCGAACGTAACGGAGAGACAATAAACGAGCGCGAGCGGGAGTTATCATCTAGATGTATGGTGCATGTAAGTTTCTTATCTCTTGACGTAATTAAGTAATTATTTGTGGCAATATATGCTATAAAATAGGTGCATCTTCATTGTTTTAATGATGCTCTTTTACAGTACAAAAAGTACAGTGCATTATGGTCATATGGACGACATTTTCACGTGGAACGCATCGATTCAAAGAGAGTCACATATGATTGTGGAGTCATGGCTAACTTCACACAAGATAGCCGAGCAAGTGCTTCGGATACCAATCTTCTCTCCTCACAGTTGGATTATTGTGGAACCATACGCGACATCTATGAAATTGATTTCAGACGATTTACTATTTTCATTCTTGATGTAAAATGGTTTAGAACTACTTACAACGGTCCCCATGCGACAGTGAGAAAAGATAGTAGCGGTCTCTTTGCAATAGACTCCACCAAACATTGGACCGATGAAAGTGATACTTTTGTTCTTCCCGAGCACTGTGAGCAGGTGCATACTAATGATTTAATTAGTCGAAGCTTTCGTTTTTAAAGTCCATTGATATATATATAATTGACGACATTTGGCACCCATCTTCAATATAGGTGGTTTTTCATCCGGATCGTTCTGATCCAAGATGGTGGTACATGATCCAAGTTGCACCACGAAGTAAGCAAATTTTTGAAGATCGAGATGTGGATATGGAGATGCCACTAACAATGCCGGATCCAATTGATGAATCTAGCGAAGAAGATGTAGATCACCATATGAGGCAAGAGGAAGATGCGCATAATGACATCGCACGGGAGGAGGATGGAGATCACGATATTGATGAGGAAGACAACAATCATCAAGATCAATCACCACACTTAAGCTTTATTGAAGAAGATGATCAAATACTTTTAGGTGAACGTATGATACTAGAGTACGATGATGATATAGGAGATCAACTCGGTATAGAGTTAGAGATAGACTTGCTTGGTGCCTTAGACTTGGCTCAAGATGAAACAGTTGATGTAAATGCTCTTGTTTGATTTTTCTCATCTCAAACTTGGACATGAATATATGAGCTTCAAAGGCTTGATGTACATGCTCTCATTTTTTTATTCTCTATGAGCTCAAACATGTATGAAAATTTAAAAAATTTTGTCATTAGAAAAAACTAATTTTTAAGGCCTAAAAAAAAAAAAAAACCTCTCTGTAAAAACGTTGCTATAATATTTTGTCTCAGTGTCGGTATATAGCGACATTTAAAAGTCGCTATATAGCGACATTTAAAAGTCGCTATATAGCGATTTTCTTACCCGAATTTTATAACGACGATTAACGCTAAGCGGGCGCTAAACGTCGGTACGTAAACGTCGCAATAGGATGTGTGTGTAGTAGTGAATCCTGTCAATTTGGAAAACAGGCAAGGAAACCATTTCCTAGACATGTTCAAGAGAGTAAGACGCCATTGGAATTAATCCACTCTGATGTGTGGACTACTAAAGCTGCATCTATTGGAGGCTGTCATTATTTTGTCACTTTTATTGATGACTATAGCAGAAAAGTTTGGGTGTATTTTATGAAAAAGAAAAGTGAAGTATTTGGGCATTTCAAAGCTTTTAAAGACATGGTTGAAAAAGAAACAGGCCTACGAATAAAATGCCTAAGGTCAGATGGAGGCGGAGAGTACCTCTCAAATGAGTTTGCAAGGTTCCTGCAGGAGCATGGCATAAAGCAGCAATATTCATGCAGTCATACCCCACAGTAAAATGGACTTGTAGAAAGGAAAAACATGCATATTGGAGAGGTATCTCGGGCCATGCTAAACAAAAAAACCTACCAGATTATATTGGGCTGAAGCAGTTGCTACAGCAGTTTACATAATGTACAGGACTCCCACTACAACAATACATGGCATGACACCAAAGGAGATGTATACTGGTAAGAAACCAGATATTTTTCATTTGAAAATTTTTGGTTGCATTGCCTATGTTCATGTGCCAGATGAGTTGAGGTCCAAGTTGGATCCAGAAGCTGAGAAGTGCATCTTTATTGGTTATTCTCTGTAGTAGAAAGGGTATAGACGCTATAACCCTTCTACTCATAAGTTTACAGTGAGCAGAGATGTTGTTTTTTATGAGATGAGCAGCTGGTATAAACCAATAAATGTGATTGATGATGTAGATGCACAAAATGGTAATGCTGCACAGAATTCACAGTAGTAGTCACAAAATATTAGTGGACCTACACTGTCCTCTAGCAGTGGCTCACATACTTTGCCATGGACAGGCAGATTGAGATCAGGAGAATCTCCTCAAAGCAATGCACATAGTGGTATGCAGGTATCACAAAAAGGAAAAGAGAAGGTAGATTAGCCCATGTTTGATGTGAATGCAGGTCAGTCCTATGTGGATGGTGAATCCAATGGCTCAGAATAGAGCATTGATGATGAGTTGGGTATTCCTTCTGTTGTTACACCTAGAGTAACGAAGACCAGGGATGTTTTGAGAGCACCTAGAAGTGAGCCTATTTTGCGTAGGTCTACCAGAGCTAGGTATCCTATGGATAGGCTGAAATGTCAAAGTGATGAAGGAACCAGAACCCACTTCTTTTGAGGAAGCCATGGGAAAAGAAAAATGGGAGAAAGCCATGGATGAAGAAATGGATGCCTTGGAAGCAAATGCTACATGGGAATTGGTGCCTTTGCCTAAAGACAAGAATGCAATTGGCTGTAAGTGGGTTTATAAGGTGAAGCACAATGCAGATGGTTCTGTGGACAGATACAAGGCAAGATTAGTTGTCAAGGGGTATGCACAGATATATGGCATTGATTATGAAGAAACATTCAGACCGGTTGCAAGGATGGCAACCGTAAGAGCAGTCATTGCTATGGCTGCATCAAAGGGATGGTCTTTACATCAGATAGATGTAAAGAATGCCTTCTTGCATGGTGATTTGCAAGAAGAGGTCTTTATGGAGCAACCACCAGTTGGTTATGTTCATGTTGTTCATCTTGAGTTTGTTTGCAAGTTGAAGAAAGCCTTGTATGGCTTGAAGCAAGCACCTAGAGCATGGTCTAACAAGATAGGACAATATCTTGTCACTATTGGCTTTTAGATTTCCAAGGCAGATTTCTCACTTTATGTGCGAAAAACAGAGAAAGGTATTATGCTGCTTGTCATTTATGTTGATGATTTGATCATCATAGGTGATAGTGATGAAGATATCCTTCATGTGAAAATGCTATTGAAGCAAAAGTTTGAGATGAAGGATTTGGGAGAGCTGCGTTATTTCTTGGGCATTGAGGTGATTAGATCACCAAGTGGGATACGGCTCTTGCAGAGGCAGTATGGATTGGACATGCTGTCCAAATATGGGATGACAGGCTGTAAGCCTATTTCAGTTCCTTTGGAGCAGAATGTGAAGCTGAGCGCAGATGAAGGTGAGCTTTTGGAAGACCCTACTATGTACAGACGCATAGTAGGAAGTTTGATTTATATGACTATTACCAGGCTAGACTTGAGCTATGCTGTTGGATTGGTAAGTCAGTTTATGCAGGCTCCAAGGAAATCGCATTTGGATACGCTTGGATGCATACTCAGGTATGTGAAGTCCACATTGCAGTATGGACTATTTTATGAGGCTGGGGTTCAGATACAGTTGCATGGATACACTGATCCTGATTGGGCTGGTAGTATTTCTGATAGACGATGTACCACTAGATATGTGTTCTCTTTTGGGAGTGCTGCACTTGGAGCAGCAAGAAACAGCCTACAGTTGCCTTGTCGAGCACAGAGGCTGAGTACAAGGGTGCAGCAATGGCTGCATGTGAGGTAGCTTGGTTGCATAAGCTACTTTATGATATGCATCAGTCTACAGATGGGCCAATTGTCATTTATTGTGACAACATGAGCAGTATACACTTGGAAAATAACCCAGTCTATCATGCTAGAGCAAAGCACATTGAGGTGCATTATCACTATGTGCGGGAGAAGGCTTTACTAGGTCTTATTAATCTAGTTTATGTCAGCACAGAGGATCAGGTAGCTGACATATTCACGAAGGCATTGGTTGCAAAGAAACTGTGCAAGTTTAGAGACCTGCTTGGTGTGCACATGAATTGGGATTGAGCTCGAGGGGGAGTGTTGAAATATCAAGCTCCACTCGTGATATGCCAGGGTGACCGTTGTGAATTTATGTCATCGACTTGTTAGCTACAGATGTGGTTGGTACACCGCTCATGAATAATAGCTGGATGACAGCTATCCTTATGTACTCTAATTCATGGCTCAGTTAGTATGCCACCTTAGTTAGCTGAGTTTGGTTTGAGACCCACATATAGGGTTCTTCTATTTCTTTGTACTAGAGTTCTTTTGGCTTTCACAACTAAGAAGAGGAAAACTGTTTTTAGCCTCCACCTTTGTGTGTATTCCCCCATTATGTATGTGAGAAAGCCGCAAGTGAGACTCCTTCCTTCTCTCCCACTATCTTCACAATATTGACATTATTTAATTCCTTTTAAATACATGGGAGGCGCTCCAGTAGCTTGGATATACTGCTCCTCAATAATCAACCCGTCATCATAGAAGTGCCTCCATGTATCTTGTCTGTGATGGTCGTGGTGGTAGGCTATCTTGATAGGAGTAGGATACCTACCCAACACGATATCAAGCTGCAAGATGACACAATTTACGGAGGAGTTAGTACAAAGAAACAACATCCTAATAAACTATCTAAATAATATAATTTGAGATCGATACTTAGAAATTGGGCCTCCCATGATTCAACACCCCCTGGTCCAAAATGCACGCTTCCATATTGCTCCATTTGCATTCTTCGTGCCTCGACGTGCTGTAAACTGGGGTCCGCCACCTTCGCTGCCTTCATTGCTTTCTTCCACTCATGCTTGTGACAGGTGTGGGCTAGCCCCTTGGTGGTTGACCTCCTTGGAGCCTGGTAATCTCGGCTAGTGCCTGCCTCTTAAAAGCGAAGATCTTTTATTGCCAAGTATCGTAACAATCTTTGAATTGGCCCATTTATCTGTGAACTGAACATTGGGGGGATTGGGACACTTAGAGCGAATAGAGCAATGGTCTCATCAACCAACTTTTTTGGTTGGTCTTTGTAGTAAATAAAGCAATCTTTGTAGTTGTTAGTGATTATAGAGCACATGAAGGCCATGATGTCCTTCCCCCATGCATCCATCAAGATGCCTCTTGTCTGAGTGATGTCATAGAAGATCGTACCATCACCCTTTGGCACATTTGCATCATCTAAATCATCCCTGTCCACACCACTACCCCTCCCAAAGCATTGTGCCATGCATCCCCCACTGCTCTCCCTACTACTACACCTACTGCCTTGTCATGTCGAGCTAGTACGCTGGCCATTCGTAGTAGCCTGAGAAGTGACTCTCGACTATGCGGGAGTACATTGGCCACTCGTAGCTGGAGAAGCTACTCTCAATTGCACGGGAGTATGTTGGCAACTTTGCAAGGCAGAAGGGCCTCCTGATTGTAGGGGGGGAAAAGGCACTCGGCTCTATAGCCAGCTAGGCTGTCTCAACTCCACTGGGGTAATCTCAGCTGGTGTGGGGTTATAGTGGTTTGGAGTCTCTACTGCCAACTCCTGGGTGGTGTTTAGAGTACCCGTCATATATGTGTATAACTCCCTAGGAGTGGGAGGGTGACCCAAAAGATTATATAACTCTCGAAAGATGGCATCCTGAAGATTAGGTGAGGCTGAAGAGCTTCTTGGCCACATGATGAATTGAAGAAAAGAAAAGAAGAAGATTACCATCGAGCATGCCCTTGTCACGAGAATTTCTTGGCGTGGTGAAATCCCTAATTGAAGATCGTTCAAAGAAGCTGAGACAAACCATTGAAGGAAAGCTTATGGGAAGGGCATAGAAGCAGATAAACATACATAAATAACGCTCTTCAATGTTTCCAACAAGACCTTCATGGATCCTCATGCCTACAGGTTCATGAGCTCAATCATTCAAAGCAGCAATTGGATATTATGGGAGAATTAGAAGAAGAAGAATAATAATAAGAAGAAGAAGAAGAAGAAGAGTAGCTGCACAAAATGGACAAAGACAAAATCTATGACTTTGTTAGGGATTCCAGTAGAAGCAGAGCCAGAAGATCTCTTGCCTCCAATAGAACCGTATGGAGGCAGCCTCACCTTGAATTCCTCTCAAGCTTCTCTTCATAAAAATCATCACTTGTCTTCTTCTTCTCCTTCTTCTATTATCTTCACAATATGGGAGGGAATAGTTACTTCAGCAATTGGTCGTATATTTTCACCATTTTTAGAACTCTACAACGACAGTTCAAGGATAAACACAAGGGAGACTATGAATGCACAATCTGTTCGTGGATTAGAGGTCAGTTTCTTAAGTTCTAGATGCAATTCAATCTTCTTCCAAGAGACAATATCTTTCAAGTTTTAAGAGTTCTACAGTTGTTTTTGGTGTTTAGAGTGGGAAAATTCACACAACAGTGTTTTTGCTTCGAAAACTTCGCTCACTGAAAGTTTTCCTTCTTGAATGTGGGAAATACGTTAAATGTCTGAGCATCTTGGATAAAGACATTGGGTAGCGTGGATTGGATATATGTAATGCTAGTTGGTTATTGAGATCGTACTTATTCATTTGCTACTCAATTAACAATTGAAGAGCAATAAATGAAGGACGACGCAAGGTAGCCTTGCATATGACATGATTTGACGATGAGAGGGGCATCATCCCAGCAGTAAAAATAGCTACTAGTGCTTTGAGGTTTAAGCATAGTAATGCCTCTTACATGTGGTCATTACATGTGATGAAAAAGGGAAAAACCTACAATTAAAGAGAGGTCTGTTAAGTAGGGTAGCATTGCATGTGACAACATTTGAGGATGAGAGGGGCATGATTGCAGTGATAAAAAACTTACTAGTACTTAGCATAGGAAGGCTTCTCATTGTGGTCATTACATGTGATGAAAGAGAGTACCTTCTACTAAGGGAAGGTTTCCTGGTGCCATTCAATTTTGTTTTGTATGATGTCATTCAATTTAGAGACACATCACAAAGATGATCAATGAATGTCATGTTCTACTATGCAGGCATGTTTTCATCTCACTGATTTTCTGGAAAAACTACATAATTCTTGCAGGAGACCAAGCAAGACAAGTAGAAAATGGAGATAGGATACATGCAGCACCAAGCTTCTGCCTACAAGCTTGGCTCACCTTCCTCTGAGATCTATCCTTCTATCTACCCCTCCTCTCTCCTCTTCCTTCCTCTTTCGTCCTTTGTCCTTCTCCTTTCTCCCCTTGTCCTTTGTCCTTCTCCTTTCTCCCCTCGTTCTCCTCCCTCTTCCTTTGCATCTTTCTCCTCTCCTTATTTCTCCCTCATTTCTCCTCTCCTTCTTTCCCCCCTCCTTCTCATCCTTGCTCTCCCCCTTCCTCCCCTTCCCCTCTCTTTGCTTGCTCTCCCCCTTCTTTCTGTCATCCTCTCTTCCACTTCTAAGTTTTCTATTTGCCCTTGTCTATCTTTTAAATGTCCTTCATGTCGTTTTCTCTCTCTTTATCTTCCCTTTATCCCCCTCTTCTCACATTTTTCCATTAGGGGCTAGAGGAGCAACTCAAGTAAATCACACATTAGCCATTGCTAAATCAGGGCCCTAGGCCATTTTCCTCCATACTTCTTCTAAATTTACCATTTCCCCCTCTTTTTTCCTCTCTTATTCTAACTCGTCTTTCTAAAATTTCCATTTCCCCCCATCCCCTTCTATATGTCCAGCATATCACTTTTTCCTCGTCTTTCTCCCCCCTTCCTCCCCTCTTTCTTTCTCCCCTTCTAAACTTCCCATTTTTTCCCATCCCCCTTATAAATCTCCTAGTTTCTCATCTTCCCTCCTCCTTCCTTTCCCCTCTCCCCTTCTATCTCATCCCTTTTCCCCCTGCCCCCCCGCCCCTTTCTCCTCTCCTTTCGCCCCCTTCTAAACTTCCCAATTTGATTATCCCCCTTCAAGGAATAAAAGTAACGGTAGAATGCATGCTAGAAGTTACGCTGTGAGTCACAAACAATCCGGTCACAATCTGGAGCATGACGCTTACAACGCAAATGCTAAATCTGTTGGAAAATTTCTTGGTAGAATTGTTTGACAATTTGAAATAGGATACTTTGTCGCCCAGATCGAGACATGAAACTGTGTTGAAATTTTCATATCAGAATTCATAGCTTGTATTGGAAAGAGCACAACTCCAACTGACTGAGAACTGCATGCATGCAGACGTACTAGCAGCAGCTAGCTGAATATTATTGCGGATCTATAATATGCACTCGTAAACAGGCATTTCATTTTGAAGTGCGGCTGCCTAGAAGATTATTGCGGATCTATAATATGCACTCGTAGTAGGCGCAGCACTTTTTAGTTCATGTCAGCCATGGGTGAGGTGGTCGTGGAGAGCTTTCATGATGGAGCGCTCGTGGGTGTATGGGAAATCTCCGGAGGTCTCCCACAAGATGATACCCCCCAAGTCGTTGGCCTTGACGAAGTCGGCCTTCTCGATGATAGACCTGACGTTGTCGTAGGTGTCGACCACCTTCTCAGTGGGGTGATAAGCATATGCTGCCTTGGCCTCGTCATCCCACATCTCCTCGGCTCCAGAGACGGGCAGCGCCTTGTAATCCACAACTCCGGCCTCCCAGGACATGTGGGGAGATCCTCCTTGGGCAGGATTGCCAATGCCATCGGTATTGTTGAAACCACGAGAGTAGAGTGCACCCCCGATGAAGATCTTGGAAGCAGGAACCCCTCGAGAAAGGTAGAACTTGACGGCTTCCTCGGCAGACCACTTACCGTGGGAGCTGGGATACAAGTTGGCGTGATGAGCAGAGGTGGTCTCGCCCCAGCTCCCGTCGTGGAAGTCGTAGGTCATCACATGGAGCTCGTCCAGCAGGGGAATGGTCCTCTCGATGGGCCAGTTCGACTTCTCGGGTGCAGCGTTGCAGCATGACGCGATTATATAACCAGAAGGGAGTGCGTCGCGCAGCTGCTGCAGCACAAGAATGAAGTTCTCCCCGTCTTCCGTCCTCACAACATTGCCTTCCAGACCGTAGTTCACACCGTCGTCGCTAACATACTCCCAATCGATGCTGATGCCGTTGAAGATGGGATAATCGTTGAGGATCTTGATCACGGAATTGACGAAGGTCGTGCGAGTCTCAGCAGTAGAGAAGGCGTCAGAGAAGTACTTGGAGTAGGTCCAGCCTCCTATAGCAAGGGAGAGATTGAACTGCTTCCCTTGATCTTTGAGGAGCTTCTTGAATTGGCCGAATATGCCCAGATCTTCAGCAGGAGAGTTCCAGGTGTTTTGAGGATCAACACCATTGCCAGTGAAGGGGTTCTGAATGGAGGCCCAGGGATCGGCGATGTACACCTCCCCAGAGGAGCGCACATCGACAAAGGAAAAGGCTAAGTCGACTAGGTTGTCGATGGGGAGATCCTTCACAAAGTAATTGCGAGCGTAGACAGACCACTCTGTGTGATAGTAGATAGCTCTCTTGCCTGTGGGAGTGGAAATGTAAGGGGTGGCCATTGCAGCAATTCACTAGTAACACTACAAGCTCGTAAAGTAATATGCGGATGCTCACCTTCACCAAGAGCTAGCTTATTTATAGCAGCACAATAGATAGTTTAATACTTAGTAGATGAGGACGAGGACGAGCTGGACTGCGTGCTCATCCTGCCTTGCAATCATGAACGAGACCGGTTCGAAAAACTAAGTAGAATGCCTTTCACGTGTGTACCCAAGGGAATCTATCCAGCTTTCGTGTGGCCTGGTGACTGGCCTGCGGGTGCTCCGTGGCCTGGTACGGGTTTCAGGCTTACTGCACACGCGGATGAATGGAGGCTGGCACGTCCATTTTGAACGTTGTGGATTTGAGCATTAATTTCGCGTCCAACCAATCCCGGATTGCCACTTGGCTACGAGCATTGTTTTCAATGCTCCTCCTCGAGTACAGAGCCTCTGCCCAGCCAATAAAAACGCTGCAGCTCCCGGGAGCAGAGTGCAGCTCTTTCGAGGTAGTCAGCATGAATTCAATACTTTCCCTCCTTTGTTCACGCGTACAAACTCATTGAAGCTTCAAAATCGCACCAAATGTGCATTTTTGGCCTCGTGGTCACACTCTCAGTTTCAAAATCTTCGTAGCTGATCAAATCCGGTTTAAGGTTTTGGATTGCCAAACTAAGAGCTCAAGAAACCTTTTTTCCCGACCACTTTGAGAGAATTGGCTTCTCAAAAACCTTTTTTACAACAAATAAGGAAACCTTCCACATGGACGATTTCAAATTAATGACATAGTTTGAAAATTCAAAGATAATCACCCAAATAAGAAGTTTAGAAACTATTACTTGCAAAACCAAGATGCAAATTCAATCAATGGAGACTCGACATGGTTCCACAACTCAAAAGGCAACTAACCTTGAGTGAACTCGGATGTTGCTTGAGTTTAGCAAAATCTTCTTCTTAGGACTTAGGGCCCCAGACAACTAAGTCATGTATTCTATCATGGTATGTGGGGTTAGGCTAGCAAACTGATCACAAGATGATGCATGATGAGACAAATGCGATTGGAAATAGTGGGGTCAAAAAACCATTGCACTCTATGTACATGTTTAGATATTTTGCAACATGGTCTTACATCACCACTAAAGTCACTCTCAATTATAACTATGTTGTTGTTGTATACATATAACACCCACACACACAGAGTTAGAGATGATTAAAGGGGAAGGAGAAGGTTGTAATGAGCAAAAAAGACAAACTTTTTTTAGGACACACCCTTAAGACTAACAATGGAAAAAATGAATATTACATTAATTAACTAATGAAATAATTTAAAAAAAGGGTTAAGGAAGGTGAAATTAATTGATGTAACATGACAAGAAGGATTTAAAGGAACTAAAAGGTATAAAATAAACAAAAAAGTTTGTATTTTAACAATCAAATCCAAAAAGAAAATGATTAAAAGAGGGAATAAAGGTACATGTTTAGATATTTTGCAACATGGTCCTACATCACCACTTAAGACATTCTCAATTATAACTATGTTGTTGTATACATATAACACGCACACACACACACACACACACATAGTTAGAGATGATAAAAGGGGAAGGAGAAGGTTGTAATGAGCAAAAAAGTCAAACTTTATTTAGGACACAACAATTAGGATGAGTAATTTACACCCTTAAGACTAACAATGGACAAAATGAATATTACATTAATTAACTAATGAAATAATTTAAAAAAAGGGTTGAGGAAGGTGAAGTTAATTGATACAAGACAAGAAGGATTTAAGGGAACTAAAAGGTATAAAATAAACAAAAAAGTTTGTATTTTAACAATAAATTCCAAAAAGAAAATAAATTAAAAGAGGGAATAAAGGCACTGAAAAGTCATGAATAAGTTTTAATCATTTGCTTTAGGAAAAGCTACAAGTGTCTAAAGTATTTTTAGACCCAAATTATATTACTTAAATACTAAAAGAAGGGGGGCTTGAGGAGGACTAACATAAGAAGAGAAGGATTTAAGGGAGCTACATAGTTCAAAATAAATTAGTAAATTGATAATTTTCTTTTTGCATGTAAGAGTAATTGAAAATCCAAGAATAAAGGCATTGAAAAATAATAACTATTTTCAAAAGAATTTAGGACCCTAGATGCCTAGTACATACCTAAGACTATAAATTTAGATGACTATACATGTTTAGATATTTTGCAACATGGTCCTACATCACCACTTAAGATACTCTCAATTATAACTATGTTGTTGTTATATACATATAACACAGACACAAGCGCACGTGTACACACACACACACACACACACATGCATGCTTCACGACAAGATAAGAGTCCACAGACGCGCACACATACACGTTTACTGAACTTTAAAAAAAACTTACGGGTGCGTTTATTTCCACGTCTAGAGACCCGTGTCTAACAACACGTCTATATAGCAAATTACAGATGCATGTATAGATGCGCATCTAGACGTGTAAATAGATGCTCTGCTAAAAATTTTAAAAATAGGCAGACGCATCGTTAAATGCGTGTATAGACGTATTTATAAACATTCTTATAGATGCGTTTATAGACGCACAAATAAACGCTTCTCGAACAGACAAACGCGTATATAGACACGTTTATAGATGCACTAATAGACATGCTATATAATATATATTTTTTAATTTATAGAATGCTGTGTATGTTGTGTATGCTATATAGTTACAAGAATCCCATTTCCACATTGTATAATTCAATTCTTACAACCAACCGCATTTTAATTACAGTTCTAAATAAAAAAATTACAACTCCAAAACACAATCAAATTGAAAGCTCAAAAAGTGCTTGTATGTACATATAGCACGAAGCTAAGCCACGTCATGTGGCTTCAAGTCCAAAAAATAAGAGGAGTGTATATACAAGAGGCATGAAGCCAAGCCAGTGGCTTTAAGTACAAAAAAGAGTAGCTAGCACTACTTCTATGGCTAATCCTCACTCCCTTCCATGCTCCCTTCTCCACCTCCTTCCTCCTCTTCTTCCTCGTCTTCTTGTGCAGGGACTTATAAACAAGGGACAACATATATCAATGTATGAAAAATCAAATCTTTACTTATAATATTAACATTATTTAATTACTTTCAAATACCTCGGGGGCCGCTCAAGTAGCTTGGATATACTGCTCCTCAGTAATCAACCCATCATGATAGAAGTGCCTCCATGTATCTCCTCTGCGACGATGGCGATGGTAGGCTATCTCGACAAGAGTAGGGGGTATCTGCCCATGATATCAAGCTACAAGATGACACAATTTGCGAAGGGGTTAGTACAAAGAAACAACCTCCTAATAAACTGCATAAGCAATATAATTTGAGATCGATACTTACAAATTGGGCCTCCCATAAATCAACACCCCCTGCTCCAAAATGCACGCTTCCATATTGCTCCATCTGAATCCTTCATGCCTCCACGTGCTACAGACTAGGGTCCTTCCTCGCTGACTTCATTGCTTTCTTCCACTCAGTTTGTGAGCGGTGCGGGGCGGGCCCCTTGGTGGTTGACCTCCCTCGAGCCTGGCAAGCTCCGCTAGTGCCTGCCTCTTAAGCGAAGATCTTTTATTGCCAAGTATCGTAACAATCTTTGACTTGGCTTATTTATCAGTGAACTGACGATACCTCTTTGGCTGGTCTTTGTAGTGGATAAAGCAATCTCTGTAATTGTTAGCAATTACAGAGCGCATGAAGGCCATGATGTCCTTCCCCCGTGCATCCATCAAGATGCCTCCATATGGTACCATCACCCGGAGGCACGTCTAAATCATTTGAATCATCATCGTCCCCACCACCACCCCTCCCAAAGCACTGTGCCATGCATCCCCCATCGCTCTCCCTGCTACTACACCTACTACTGTGTCGTGTCAAGCTAGTATGTTGGCCACTCGTAGCTGGAGACTGCACGGGACTACATGGACCACTCGTAGCTGGAGAACCGAGTCTTGACTACACAGGAGTACGCTGACGGCTTTGCGAGACAGAAGGACCTCCTGACGGTATGGGGGAAGGGGCATAAGACAGAATGGCAGAAGGGGCATAAGACGGCATGGGGGAAGGGGTATAAGATGGCATGGGAGATGGGCCCGCGTTGTGTAGTCGGCTGGGCTGTGCTGACTCCGTTGGGGTAATCTCAGCTGGTGTGGGTTGCTTTGGAGTCTGTAGTGCCGACTCCTGGGGGGTGTTTATAGTAGCTGTCATATACTCGTATAACTCCACAGGACTAGGAGGGTGTCCTTAAAGGTTATATAAGTCCCTAAAAATAGACTCCCGGAGATCAGGTGAGCCCAAAGAGCTTCCTGGCCACATGATGAACTCGAAGAAAGAAAAAAACACGATTATTGATGAGCTGAGAAGAAAGGGGAAGGGAAGAAAAGATTACTATCGGAGCACATCTATAGACACGTCTGAGAAGCGCATCTATTTTCGCGTATAACAACGTGTCTATAGGCGCGGTTGTTTGTGTTTGCACATAGGCTAGACGCGTGTCTAGACGCACCTGTAGATGTGGTTTTAGACGCGCTCTGAGACGCGCCTATAGACTCGCTCCGATAGACGAACTTTTCTAAAAAGTAGAAAATGACATGTGCCTGACACCAAAACGTAACACTGATAACCAAATCATGCATTTCTTGGATACGAGAAAGTACAAATCCAAAGAGAGCAAACTTTCAAAAAAGATCAACTGCAAAAAGGCTTACCTTGGATAGAGGTATGGAAGGTTCTTCTCCTTTTTCAAAGTTGCTTCTCTTCCTTGTTCACCCTCTTCTCCTTTAAGCTTGGAAGTAAGTGCGGATGCTTTCCTCTTAAGTGTAAGCTTGGAAGTAAGTATGGGTGCCTTCCTCTTAAGCGTCGAAACTATGGATCTGCTAATAGCAAAGCAAGCAAGCCACACGAAGTATAAGTAATGTGAAGAAAAGCAAAGCGAGCGCGCTAAAAGCAGATTTAAAAGCCGCGTCTAATAGCGCGTCTATACATGCATCTAAATACATAGAGCAGACGCGGTTTTAGACATGCTTGTAGATGCATACCATAGAACAGACAGACGTGGTTTTGGACGTGCTTGTAGACGTGCACCACAGAACAGACAGACGCGGTTTTAGACATGCCTTTAGATGCACCACAGAGTTTAAAATTAAATATTTGAAGAAAAGCAAATTTTTTTGGGTTGTTTGTTTATAGGATGTCTTCATCTTCAACAAGTAGCTCCAGTGAGGATGAATCCCTCCGTATCCACCATCGCGAAATGTAGTTGAAGCAAAAAATCAAATGTATGTGTGATCGATGTCGAGAAAACATGTATCGTGCACGCAGGATTACACTCTTGAAATCACATCTCAAAGTATGGAGAATGGGATGCGACCGTAAACATGGTAAGTGTTAAAGAGTTAAGGTTGATTGAGATACCTATGGGTGTTCATATGTTTGAGTTATGATCCCGTTTTAATTTGATACAAGATGCAGTGCCACATCCGCATATGTTGCCTTATGCTCACAACGAGGAGGTGAAGCATCGGCGATATGAGGTGGGATCTTCAAGAGGGACCATTACAGATGCATGGAGTGATGGTGATAGTAGCCCTCTGCCATTACCTCATGAAGCCATGGAGGAGGAGGTGTTTGATGATATGGTGCGGGATTTATATGTCTGTCAAGGGAGGGATGATAGCATGGAGCAGGATGATCTTTTTACTGCAGCATCGACTCCACTGTTTGAGGGGTGCACATTCTCTGTTCAACGTGCCTCCCTTCAGTTACTAAACTTGCAAACCATCTATGGATGGAGTAATGCAAGTTTGAATGCATTACTCAAGTAAGCTTTAAAGTCTATTTGCAAACATGGTGAATTATGCTAGTGGGTCAATTACTCGAATGCTTTTCCTCATTTATGGTCTTCACGTGCAGGCTATTGTGTAAAATGCTTCCAAGGGAGAATAAATTACTGACCTCAAGAGATATAGTAAGGCGACATGTGACCTCTCTTGGAGGATTAGATTAGAAGCACATCCATGCATGTATCAATGATTGCATTTTGTTTCGGGGACTATATAAGGATGCAAGAGAGTGCCCTACTTGTGGAGGGGCAAGATATAGAGCAGATCTCAAAACTTTGGATGTGCCTCGTAAGGTTCTGCGACATTTTCCCATAATCCCTCGCATCTAACATATGTTCAAGTGCAAATCCATTGCAGAGCTCATGTCATGGCATTCCTCCCATCGATCAACCGATGGCAAGTGGAGAACTCCCGCAGACTCTCCTGCGTGGAAGCATATTGAAGACACATGGCCAAGCTTCAAGGAAGAACCTAGGAGCTTGAGACTTGGATTGGGTATGGACGGTGTGAACCCATTTGGTCTCAAAAGAACCTCTTACAGTGTATGGCCAGTGATATTGGTGAATTATAATCTTCCACCCTCTATGGCTATTAAGAAAGGACATGTTATGCTATCCCTTCTAATTCCAAGGAAACATAAAGTCAAAAATCCTGATGTTTATTTGGAGCATGACTTCCTAGGCTATGGCAAGTGTTCAGGTAAGCATTGCACTTCTATTTATGAATAGGCAAAGGATGTGGCACCCTAAACCCACCTTCAACTCTTAATTGCATCTATTGTTCAGGTCTCACTACATCGGGTTACCATGCATGTTCTGTTTGTGGTCCTTCGCTAGTTGCCTCACAGGCAGACGCATTGAATAAACACCTATTTCATTAATTTTAGACTCTTGCACTGTCCAAATTCATTTTGTGAGATAATTTTGGATAAAACATTAAAAAAAAAGAGGCTCTTATAAAACAAAACATTGAGTCAAAAAGGAAGATTTTAAAAAATCAAATTAGAAAAAATGACGTGAGATGTTATTAAAACTAAAGTACATTAAAAATAGAGTACATCACATTGTTAAAAGAGACAAAAAGTAAGATTTTAAAAAATCAAATTAGAAAAAATGGCGTGACATGTTATGAAAACTAGAGTACATTTCAAAAAGAGCACATCACATTTGTACAAGAAGTAGATCATATTACTCAAAGCCATATGGTATCAAAAAACACCTTAATACAGTCTCTCTTAACATCACATTTGTACAAGAAGTAGATCATATTACTCAAAGCCATATGGTGTCAAAAAACACCTTAATACAGTCTCTCTTATCTTCTTAATCACCCTAAGTCTAGAAGATCTCATCATTGGTCTCTCTTATCTTCTCAACAACCCAATCTTTCACTGCCTCCACAGCTGTATCCTCAACATAATTACATGTGAAGAAGAAATTTAAGTAATCACAAATTGTTTCTTTATAATTTCTCTGAGAGGCTCTTATTGTTCTCTCAGCATCCGCATCAAATCGCCCATGACGAGAGTTGCGATAACGCAGGTTACTTAAGAAGTCTAAGAGATCTTGTCGTGCTTTTATCATATGTCTTAAAAGTCTTTCACTCTCTGCTATCTTGAGAGTCTCCTCCCTCTCTGCGTGCCTTTGTGCAGCAAATTCCTCTCTCTCCATGTGTGTCAAAGGAGAACCTTGTCGAATTCTGGCCTCTCTCTGTGCTCCTTGGTCAGCAATCCATTCTTTGAGATTGTTAATTCTGAAGTCCACGTCTTCGACAATGCCAAGGACATCCATGGGTGGGGAGATGATAAAGAAATGGAGATGGACTACGATGCAAGAAAGAAGAGAGTGTCTGTGGAAGGACTAGGATGGAAGAATACAAGTTAATGAGAAGCACTAGGATGGATGAAAGAAGAGAGTGTTTGTGGAAGAACAAGGATAGAAGAATACAAGTTATCAGGATGGATGAAAGAAGAGAGTGTTTGTGGAAGGACTAGGATAGAAGAATACAAGTTACTCAGAAGGACTAGGATGTAAGAAATAAGAGAGTGTTTGTGGAAGGACTAGGATGGAAGAATACAAGTGCACTAAGGCACGATGTGTTCACTATGATAAGGATAAGGGTTGGAATAAAGTGAGAGGCACGATGTGTTCACTATGATAAGGATAAGGGTTGGAATAAAGTGAGTGGAGATTGTCCAACTGAATAAAATTTTGCGGAGCATTGGGAATGCTATACTTTAAGTGAGTGGAGCATTGGGAATTGATACTTGCGAGTGAAATATATTACAAGTGAGAGAGAGAGAGCGATATGATAAGGATAAGGGTTGGAATAAAGTGAGAGAAGCATTGGGAATGCTCTACTTTAAGTGAGTGGAGATGATAAGGATAAGGGTTGGAATAAAGTGAGAGAAGCATTGGGAATGCTCTACTTTAAGTGAGTGGAGACTGTCCAACTGAATAAAATTCTCATCACACAAGGATTTATTTCCAAATAATCACATCATCATACATTCATATCATAAAATTGTGTGCATGAAGATATATAGTACAAATATTACATCATCACATATTCATATCAAAATTCTCATCACACAAGGATTTATTTCCAAATAATCACATCATCACACATTCATATCATAAAATTGTGTGCATGAAGAAATATATTACAAATATTACATCATCACATATTCATATCAAAATTCTCATCACACAAGGATTTATTTCCAAATAATCGCATCATCAGACATTCATATCATAAAATTGTGTGCATGAAGAAATATATTACAAATATTACATCATCACATATTCATATCAAAATTCTCATCACACAAGGATTTATTTCCAAATAATCGCATCATCACACATTCATATCATAAAATTGTGTGCATGAAGAAATATATTACAAATATTACATCATCACATATTCATATCAAAATTCTCATCACACAAGGATTTATTTCCAAATAATCGCATCATCACACATTCATATCATAAAATTGTGTGCATGAAGAAATATATTACAAATATTACATCATCACATATTCATATCAAAATTCTCATCACACAAGGATTTATTTCCAAATAATGGCATCATCACACATTCATATCATAAAATTGTGTGCATGAAGAAATATATTACAAATATTACATCATCACATATTCATATCAAAATTCTCATCACACAAGGATTTATTTCCAAATAATCGCATCATCACACATTCATATCATAAAATTGTGTGCATGAAGAAATATATTACAAATATTACATCATCACATATTCATATCAAAATTCTCATCACACAAGGATTTATTTCCAAATAATCACATCATCACACATTCATATCATAAAATTGTGTGCATGAAGAAATATATTACAAATATTACATCATCACATATTCATATCAAAATTCTCATCACACAAGGATTTATTTCCAAATAATCACATCATCACACATTCATATCATAAAATTGTGTGCATGAAATAATTATATAAATATCATCAGTAAATGCCACTTAAGTAATAAGTCACAAATTGGTGTATAATCAACAAAAACTACAAACACAACATCATACATGCATCACAACTCTTGTGATGCTTCTAGTGGAGACTGTGGCAACTCTTCTGCATTAGGAAAAAAGGGAGCTCATTTTGGGGCCTTTTACGGTTTGGAAAAATAAGCTCTCAACCAATCAATAGAGGGCCAACGTAGTGTTGAAAATTCACGAAAATAAGAGAAAATAGAAAAAAGAAAATACTTTATGTAGGTACAAGCGTGCTACATTAATGTGGAGATTGGTTTTTTATTCTCAGAAGATCTTTGGACAAGAAGATAGAATCTAAACTGACATTTTATCTGACAAGGGCCTTCCCGCTTCCACCTTCCTTTGAACTTTTAAATGTTGTGCCGCCTTTTGTGCGAAAGGTCTACCATTCTACACCATTGCCTCATTGTGCAGCAGCCTTTCTTTTCCAAAACTGCTCCCTTGATCCTGTTTGGCATAGAGTAAGATGTTTCTCGTCAACTGTCTGTCTGCCCACTTTCTCTTTCTTGAAACTTCAAATTGTTATCTTAGTTACATTACTTTGCTATTGTTACAGATTCAAAAAATCTCCATGGTGAACCAAAACCACGGCCGTTCTTGTGGAAGACGCTCTGTGGATGACAATGCTACGAAGGCAGAATTATACCAAACATCCTTACCCCATCGACCTGCTTCTTCTATTTTGTCGGTAGAGAATTCAAGTACAGTCAAAACGGAAGGAACTTGGGAAAGGTTTAGTGTTTCGAAAGGAGCATGGGTGTTCATGCAACCTAGCAAAAGAAAAAGACCCCAGACAAAAAACATTTTCTTGGCATCGTGGAAGGGAAGAGTACGAGATTTTAAAATCACCAAAGGGAAGATATCTGTCAAAGAAGTTTTGATTCAGCACGTGTACATGCATAAAGAACTTGTCTTGCGAGACTATCCAAAAAATCTTCTGCAACACAGGCCTAATTGTATATTTTTCTATTGTGGTTTTTTTCTTTACAAGGTGTATGGATTTTTAAGATGAAGCTTTCTCTCTTAGCTTATTGACATTCTTGTGTTGTTTTATTTCAGATTTATATCCTTCATCATATGAGACATGGCGTATTCTAGGATTTATAGATGTTCTGCATGGATCGATAGGAGAACAACAATACCAAGGTCGATGTGCAACAGAGCTAGCTCAATCGGGTATATTTTTTACTGATCATTTTTATCAGTTGCTGGACAAAGCTAACACACATGGTGTATTAATAAAACAAGACCTTCCAGCGTGGAATTCAATGGATTCGCCTCACCCACATTCTAGTGTTACAGAGGCATATAGGGCGAAGCTTTTTACAGAAGTACAGAAAGCTCTGAGGCCCAATATTGCCACTAGGATAGTAAAAATTTCTTTATGCATGCCTCTCACAGTTTTTGTGGACTTGTTTAATACCTTTCTAGTGAAGGTTTCAAAAACAATGTTCACAGTTAAAGCAACAAATTCGGCATGCATGCCATAATTTTTGGATAAAGGTTGGGATAAGAAGACATGTAGTTCAGTGTTTTGTGAGGTTGTCCAACCTTCTATGCAACTGAAGTACATGGTTGCATCACACAATTTTATTTTCTCTTTTTATTACAAGCGTAGTCGAATGCTAGGCACAAAGCTAGTCCCAATGGATCAAGATGAAGAGTCTTTTGGTGCAGAAAATAAACTTATTGATATTAATGTTGTTGAGAATGGTGATGTGCTAGTCAATATCTCATTAAGAGAATGTTGCTCCCTAGCTCAATTGCACAGTGACATTCTATTTGAGACAGAAGGTTCTATCTCAAACGACTTTTTATTTATCTACAACAACAGAAAGGTACACCATCTGATTTATCCTAGTCTCATTAAGCATTGCTATTAGTTTAATTTACCACTCTGATTCATATTGCTTTTTTGTAGTTACTCAAAAGAAGAGAGATTTTGTACAGAACTGTTTAGTTAAATATGTAGAACATATTTCTGACATCCATTTTCTATTTATGTACAGCTTGATCCAGAGGCTGCTCTACATTTTTTGGAGGATCTTTTCTCTACTGCTCCATCCTGTCCGTGCTCCATCCTGTCTCCTCCACTACCCCAGGAGCATCTCTTTGCTGCTTCTCCACCTTCTCCTCAACAACATCAGCAGCAGGTCTTTGCTCCTGTGTCTGCTCCTCCTCAGCACTATGTGATTGCTCCTGTGGCTTCTGGTCCTCAGCATTAGGTGCTTCATCTATGGCATCAAGGTGTATGGCACCTTCTTGTACTTTAGAGCTTTCACCTAGCTCCACAGTAGCTGGTACAATAGGTTTGGGGGAGGCATAGCTCAAAAACCTCCAAATTGTATGAGCTCTAAAATTATGTACATAGTTGGAGCTGAAGCTATCCTCTGTCATCTGCAATGGCAGAGGATAATTTAGAACACTTTGTATCATTATGAATTATCTTCAAGCTAAATGAAAAGTATTTTTCCTTACAAGGTCTGGCTGTTCCTTCTCAAAGTAGCTTGAAAGTATATATTTTGCATTGATCAGCACTCTCCATCCATAGCTACTTGAATCATTTTGTTGTGGTGTCTGTATACTTAGAAAGATATGTTAGAAACTGTTAGCATCAGCACAAAACAAAATTATTCAATAAGTTCAAAGACATAGCATTTAATAGACTTTTTACCTCTAGACTTATTGGCTCTATTGAATCCAAAAGAGAGACATTTGGAGGACAGTGATCCAATGCATCTAAAAGCCTTCTAATACAACTGCAATATGTATAATTTAGTTAGTATGATATCAAAATAATGAAGTTTTAAGTTCAAAAAGCACACATAGCACTTACAATTTCAGCTCTCTGTGTGTGTTTTTTAGAGAGTTGAATAGAAAGCATTGCTTCTGCTGGATGTCAATAGAAACAAAACTCCAGTGGTCACTGCATAAGGAAATCAAAGGCTACAAGAGTTCCCAATCTTAAAGAAGAATCTTAAAAGAAGTAGTCACCCACATACCTGCTATGGTATGGAAGTAGCAAAACATCAATTACTTCAAAATTGCAGTGTTTGAACCAGCTGGAAATACTCATGGGAGTCTCCTTTGCATCTCTTAATTTAGAAGAAATGGCAGGATCAATAATATGGATTGTATGCTGTACAGAGGGGTGAAGCCAGCTTCTCATCATGCTACATAGGATCATAAAATAATTAGGGTAGGTTATAAAGGAGGTACAAGGAGGATTGATTTGCAAAAAATGTAAAATAATAGACACTTACTAGAGCATTGCAAGAATGATAGTATCTGAGCAATACTCATTCTTATGAGCCAATGCTGCTAAGCATTGTTTTGTCAAGTCAAAGTCATTCACTGAAACTTCATCCTCAATATGAAGAACTACATCAGGGCCCAGCTCCTTCAACCTTCTATGTATCTATAGCTCCTTCTTTCCAGTCTCCACATCTATAACAGATTTTGTTTCTTTTATTTGCTGCTTCAGTGAGTCCTCATAAGCAGCCTTCCCTCTGGTGTTCTTTGAGTGTGTTACCTCAACAACCTTTAGCTCATCAACCTTCAACTTCCTTGTAGGTAGAATTAGCAATATGTCTCTCATTTTGATGTCCTGCCATTCCACAGGATGAACAAGCTTGTCATAACTCCATCTCACTCTGGACAAAGTGTTGAAGTCTTTGGCCATCAAAGTCACCCTGTGAGCATGGGCTGCTACAAGCATTGCATCTTTAAAATATTTCTCCAAGTAATCCTCTGCCATTTCCTGTAAGGAAAGAATGGCAGTTCTATTCCACCTGAACCCAAGGTTCCAACTATCACAAATTTCTCTCACCAGTCTTTGAAAGGGTGCTTTGGGTATTGCAAAGCCTATAGCTTTCTGTTGCCTCCTGATCTCCCTTAGCACACCTGCACCATGATTCAATCTTTTGGCCTTTTGCTTGAGCAGGCTCATTGGCTTACCCTTCCTGCCATGTGTAGCTCTTCCCTTTGGAGGCACACTAAATTTCTTGGTACCTGCCCCAGCTGCTGTTGCTGCAAGCCCTGGCCCTTTGCCAACTTTCCTTGCAGTTGACTTGGTTCTTGCCATCACTCTGAAAAACTGCATACAAAGGATTGGAAAGAGATCATAGACATGGAGAACATGTTCTAACAAAGAAAAGGCAATCACAGGGGTGGATGAAGCCATATAGAGAAATTTGCAATAAAATGCAATATGAGCAGTTTGGAATTTCAAACAGGTCCACATCGCATTTTGCTGCAAATTTTTGAAATGACATGCTGGTGCATTCCTACAGTGATTTCTCTGTCTCTACAACTAAATACAGTATGAATGGAGTTTATGCAAGAAGATTACAGCTATGGATAGCTATGGAAGTCACAAAACCAGAATGACAGGGGTTGATGAAGCAATATTTTAATATTTGCAACAAAACGCGATTTCAGCTGTTTGAAATTCCTAAGGCCTTCTCCTCGCATTTTGCTGCAAATTCATGAGGCAGCATGCTGGAATATGCCTTCAGTCATTTGAAGGTGTTTGCATAACCATACAGGATGGATTGAGTCTATGGAAGGCAAGAAGTGTGCACAGACTGAAGGGAGAACCCATAAGTACAGTTTTACCCTCACATGCAAATATCACACTTGAAGATCTGCATTCCTACAGTGATTTCTCTGTCTTGACTTGAGTCTATGCATTTCCATGCAGGATGGATTTTTTCTATTGTAGGCAAGAAGATTGCAGAGAGTAAGGGGAGAACCCATTGTTACTGACGTGGAATCTATCTATGGATGTGTTGTACTGCTGATGAGTAACCTGTGCTGAGGATGAACCTGTGCTGCTGGACAGGATGCTGATGTTGCAGAGTATGGAGGTAGGGAGGCAAGAGAGCAAAGACTGGAGGGCAAGAGGTCTAAAATAGGATACCACAAATAAGTGCAAATACAAATAAGGCATCTTCTAAATCCCACACGTGTGGAATGTAGTCGTTTTTCACACGTGTGGATGGGACCCAGATCTCTTGGAGTTTGAAATTTGGCACGTGTGAAAGTACACTTTATGCCTTGGAACTTGTGCCATTCATGATTTCATAATCAATAGCTGCCACATATCAAAGGATTGGAGTGAGACAATACACAACCTATAAAAACAAAGTTAAGCAGAAGTCAAAGTATTTGATTTGAAGTACCTTCTCATTTTCATCAGCAACAAGCAGTTCATCTTTCCAAAGATTTATCCCTGTCCCCTCTTGTCCAGCCTCTTCTTTAGGCTTTTTTGTGTATAGTGCTGAGAGATTCATAGCTTCCTGTGTGAGCTGGAAGGCAGCTTCATCTGGCTCTTGGAACTTTTCAGCCTCTTTGAAACAAAATGAAAGGGCCTCTACAGGATCAAAAATTGTTTCCAAAGCCAGTAGTGAATGGTCATCCTCTATGCCAACCTCCTTGTCAAGCCTTGAAGCCTGGGCAATAAGGGAAATGGCATAGTCCTCCCTCAAATTGAACATAAACTCTATATCATGGAGGAAAACATAATCCTTTCCACCAATCAACACACCTAGAAGCATGGGCACTGCATAGTTGCTGCTCTGAACATCAAAATCTTCAACTGGCTCTGCTCCCCTCAGAGTTTTTGTCCTCAGTTGAACAAGGTCAAGAGCAGCCACTTGCAGCCCCTCATCCTGAAGGTTGATATCTTCTTCTTGCTCTGCCATTTCTGTGACCAAAGAAACATCCTCCTTTTCCTCTGCTTCAGATGTGTCTTCTTCTTCTATTTCTTGCCCTTGTTCATCCAAAGACTCCTGACTGAAGACAATGTACATAAGAAATGCCATGCTTTCCTCCAGCACTCTGCACTTTCTGGTGTGCAAAGTACAGTTGAATTTATATTGATCAGGCAGGCTGTCAAATCTTCTGTTCACATGGTACCTCAGCTTGTCATTGGAGAAAATATGATTTATATGCACAAAAACCTTTTCTCCTTCCACAATTCTTCCTACCTTTTGAAGGTATCCCAATAGTCTGAAAGAAAATCTTTGTGCTGCTCCAGTATAGAGCTCATTGTGAACTCCATGTTGAAAATACCGTGGTATATATGGAAGTTACTCTGAGCCTTGCATTTGTGAAGAAACTCAAATAGGAGCAAATCTGGAGAATTGTCCTCTTCTGGTTCCATTTGTTTTTTGATGGAAGAATCATCACTTTGCTACAGTCTCTTCTTTTTGCCTGTTCAAAATCTTATATACTATGAATTCTATATGCCGACATATGCAATCAGTGAATGCATTGTATATCACCAGATAATTCCTTCATGACATCTCATGACTCACCTGGTGATTGCTGTGGTCTAATAATAGCATCAGAAAAGTCCAGCTTCCTCTTGAAAGGTGGGGCCTGGGAGCCAGCTGCTCCAAAGAAAAAACATTTCTCATCATCAAGGAAGATTTCCACAGGGCTAAAGATAGTAAATTAATGAGGTAGAAGTGAGAACCAAATCAGACACAAGAATTTGCAGCAAAATGCGATATGGGCTATTTAGAGATATATAAACCACTCTCCTCACATTTTGTTGCAAATTCTCAAGTTCTGTTCATGTGCATGTCAAATCAAGCACTTGGTTCATCTCAGTGATTCCTGGACACTATGATCTCATATGCAAGAGAAATAATGGAGCTGAGTGAAACTTTTCATGAGGAATGTGTCAACAACAGGAATTTGTAGCAAAATGCGATATGGGCTATTTAGAGAATTATAAACCACTCTCCTCGCATTTTGTTGCAAATTTCTAGTTTCTATTCATATCCAACTCCAATCTAATTCCTGGGTGATTTACCACATTCTTGGATGGTATAAATTGAAAATGTAACAAGAAGGATGGAGCTGAGTGAAGACATTTGGACATAAAAAATCCAATGGATGGAAGAAATATATGTTAAAAAACATTGAAACCAATCTAGAATTCTGACCTTTTTTTTCCTTTTCCATGCTGATGGAGTTGCACTGGTAAATCTCCTGCTCTTTCTCTAGCTTGAACTTTGCACTCTAGGTAACTTGGAGATCTGGCAGTAGTAGTAGTCTTCAGGTAGGTTGCAGTCTGGATGGAGTGTGCTGGGTAGGAAAGGATCAGAGAGAAGGAAATGGAGATCTGGCAGTAGTAGTAGTCTTCAGGTAGGTTGCCGTCTTATGCCCCTTCCCCCATGCCGTCTTATGTCCCTTCTGCCATGCCGTCTTATGCCCCTTCCCCCATGCCGTCAGGAGGTCCTTCTGTCTCGCAGAGCCGTCGGCGTACTCCTGTGTAGTCGAGCTTGGTTCTCCAGCTACGAGTGGTCCACGTAGTCCCGTGCAGTCTCCAGCTACGAGTGGCCAATGTACTAGCTCGACAGGACACGGTAGCAGGCGTAGTAGCAAGGAGAGCGGTGGGGGATGCATGGCATAGTGCTTTGGGAGGGGTGGCGGTGGGGACGATGATGATTCAAATGATTTAGACATGCCTCCGGGTGATGGTACGATATTCTATGACATCACTCATACAGGAGGCATCTGAGGCATCTTGATGGATGCGCAGGGAAGGACATCATGACCTTCATGCGCTCTGTAATTGCTAACAATTACAGAGATTGCTTTATCCACTTCAAAGACCAGCCAAAGAGGTTGGCTGATGAGACCCTCGCTACTGTTTGCTCTAGGTATCCTAACCCCCCCAATCACCAGTTCACAGATAAATGGGCCATGTTAAAGATTGTTACGATACTTGGCAATAAAAGATCTTTGCTTAAGAGGCAGGCACTAGCGGAGCTTGCCAGGCTCGAGAGAGGTCAACCACCAAGGGGCCCGCCCCACACCGCTCACAAGCGTGAGTGGAAGAAAGCAATGAAGTCAGCGAGGGAGGACCCCAGTCTACAGCACATGGAGGCACGAAGGATCCAGATGGAGCAATATGAAAGCGTGCATTTTGGAGCAGGGGGTGTTGAATCATGGGAGGCCCAATTTGTAAGTATCGATCTCAAATTATATTGCTTATGTAGTTTATTAGGAGGTTGTTTCTTTGTACTAATCCCTCCGCAAATTGTGTCATCTTGCAGCTTGAGATCATGGGCAGATACCCTACTCCTGTCGAGACAGCCTACCACCGCCACCATCGCAGAGGAGATACATGGAGGCACTTCTATCATGACGGGTTGATTACTGAGGAGCAGTATATCCGGGCTACTGGAGCAGCCCCCGAGGTATTTGAAAGTAATTAAATAATGTCAATATTATAAGTAAAGATTTGATTTTTCATACATTGATATATGTTGTCCCTTGTTTACAGGCCCGTGCACAAGACGACGAGGAAGAAGACGAGGAAGGAGGTGTAGAAGGAAGCGCAGAAGGGAGCGTGGAAGGGAGCGAGGATGTGGGGAACATAGATTAGTCGTAGAAGTAGTGCTAGCTACTCTTTTTTGTACTTAAAGCCACTGGCTTGGCTTCGTGCCTCTTGTATATATACTCCTCTTATGTTTTGTACTTGAAGCCACATGACGTGGCTTAGCTTCGTGCTATATGTACATACAAGCACTTTTTGAGCTTTCAATTTTATTGTGTTTTGGAGTTGTAATGTTTTATTTAGAATTGTAATTAAAATGCGGTTGGTTGTAAGAATTGAATTACACAATGTGGAAATGGGATTCTTGTAACTATATAGCATACACAACATACACAGCATTCTGTAAATTAAAAAAAATATATTATAAAGCGCGTCTATCAGTGCGTTCTTGGACAAGGGAGGGAGGAAGGAGAGGAGAAGGGAAGAGAGAGAGAGAGAGAGAAGGGAGGAGAATGGGAAGAGAGAGGGAGAAAAGGGAGGAGAAAGGGAAGGAAGAGGGAGAGGGGGAATGGAGCGCAACTCGAGGTAGAGGGAGAGGGAGGAAGGGAGGGGACCACGATGGGAGCGAGAGTAGAAGGGAGAGGGATAGAGGAAGGGAGATGGAGAGAGGAAGGGAAGAGTAGAGGAGGGAGTAATAATTTTTTAAAAATAAATTTAATTAGATAGGTGGGTGACGAGGAGGAAGGGAAGAGAATGGAGAGGGAAAGAGAGGAAAGAAGAGGGGGAAGGAAAGGTACAGGAAGAGCGAGGGAAGGTAAGGGAAGATCAAGAGAAGGAGAAAGAGAGAGAGAGAATCGCGCTATCACAATAGCGCAATGATAATTTTTAAAAAAAAAATCAATGCAGTGCCATGACAGCGCGACTCTCTCTCTCGGTCTATGTGTGTGTCGCTGCCGCACACTATAGAAGAAAGGGAGGAAGAGAGGAGACGAGAAAGAGGAGAGAGAGAGAGAGAGAGAGAGAGAGAGAGAGAGAGAGAGAGGGAGGGAGGGAGAGATAGGGGGAGAAAGACAGAGGGAGAGAAGGGAGGAGAAAGGAGGGGAAGAGGGGGAAGGGAAGGGAAAGGAGAAGGGGTGCGCAACACAAGAGAGAGGGAGAGGGAGCGCAACACAACGCAAGGGAGAGGGAGAGGGAGAGGGAGAGAGGAAGGGAAGGAAGGGGAACATGAAGGCAAATGCACTCAAGAGAACTGCAAGTGCGATGATGAGCAAGTAGCAATCAACTGGAATATGCAAACAATGGCTGAAGAGTTGTAATTTAGATTGCCAATATCTTGCCCTCATGACAGTGAGATGCATGGCGGCTAGGCTAGGACCTCGCAAAAGAAAGATTGTTGTCATCATGCCACGAACCCTTCTACCACATGTCCTCATGTGATGGCTCGACCGCCTCAACCCAAAAAATCTGTGCCTCATTAGAGATGGGAAATGGGCATTAAAGACTGCCATCATGATGGTATGGATGAAGCCGAAAAGATGTGGAAGTATGTGCCCTTAACAATGTCGATCTGCAATCATGACAAACCCAAAATGGACCCGACCATCACAACTTCAACTTCCCTAGCATTTTTACAAGGCCAGTGTTGAACAAAAGAACCAGTTGCCCGTGCTCAAAAGATTTCTTGTTGGATGCCAAATCCACCCTTGCTTGAACCTCCAAGGTGAGATAATAGCTCTCCAACTGCAAATCATCCAATTGTTCTAGAACATCCAATCGGAATACCATAGAGTCCTACGCCAGAGATCAAGTGGAAGCAGGTAGGTTGGGTTTCGCAAAATGTCAGGCCTAGCTCATTATATTCATGATCTAGGCAGTGCCAAGATGATTTACCATAGGCAGTTGAGCAACAATGGAGAAGCCATTGTTTACTTCTTAAAATGTTTGTCCAGGGCTTTAGGTGGACATGTTCTTTCATGGCAAAAGGAAAAGATCATTTTGATAGAGAGGTTGTCTGCCATAGATATATTTGGAGATTATGTGAATAAGCAGGCCTCTGGGGCCACTTACTTTTTGTCTTACACTTCTTATGCATTAGCATGTGGTGTTAAGGAGCCCAAATATCTGGAGGGCTATGGAAAACACCAGCTCGTAAGGTTTCGAGAGCCACCCATGATTGCATCAGGCCACACAGTCCAAGAAGAGGAACAGGTGGAGAGAGCTGAAGAAAAGGATAAACAGACAGTCGACATCAAGCCAATAAAGAAGAAAAAGACTCCAATCAAGATCAAAAAGAGAGTTCCGATCGGCAGGCCCTGGGAGAAATAGGATTTAGTCATCAAATATAGCACAAACAATATATTAAATTTGAACTGATTTGTACAAAGTCTTTGATATCTGGTATGATCTTGTATAAATGATTAATAAGTTGATGAAATGATTTGTACATTTACATAGAGTGGTGTCGTTAAATATCAAACGAACAATATATTGAAATTGAGAACAAATTGTATTAAGTTTAGATCATATGTTTCACAAAAGAAATACTTTTCATGCATAACACCAAGAGTCACTTGTTCCACTAAAAAAATTTCTATTGAATGAGTTTGAAAACATGTGGACATAGCACCAATAAGTTACAAATGAGTCCTATTCATGTTTACTTGTCCATTTATGGTTTCTAAATATCTTCGATTCCCTCCATTGTCTATGTCTCTCTGCTGCAATTGAATTGTCTAGAGCTTGTCTTCGTCTTTGCTTTTGGGCTAGAAGAAAAGCAAGCTTGATTTTGGAGCTAGCAACTTTTCTTTTAGCATGCAGCCTCTGTAGTATGCCTCGGTAAAACCATTGGAAGACTTCCTTCAGACTATTTGCCTTCTGACTCCCTCCATAGTGTTGTGTGTGTCTAAAAAATGCATTACGTGCCATGTAGTGAGACTTCTCCATGCCTTGGGTAGACCAAATAGCTGGGCATCCATACTTTTTGACAAAATAGGGAAGGTGGTTGTATATGATATGCTGTAAGACATAAGAATGCATAGTAAGTAATTAAAAAAAGAGGATCACACTTAAGTAAAAGAAAAAGACAGAACCTTACCATGTAGTGAGTTATATTGCAGGCTGTCCATGCGTCTTTCATTGACTTCCCAAAATGTTTAATTGCCTCCTCAAAGTTCTTGTAATCACTCTTTGTCCATGTTACTTTGTCACAGAACATGAAGAGTTGATCAAGAGACCTCCACACCTCTGCCTTCCTATTTCGTGCTTCCCCATCTGCCTCATGATCTTTCACAGCATTATGGACTTGCTTCCACAATCCATAATTAATCTTTGAAACTGTTCTACCTTGCCTTACTTGCTTACTGTGTTTGGG